>NW_027105032.1:1064991-1148454 GCF_000696795.3 Halyomorpha halys
ACGCCTCGGAGGATTATCAGGGATCGTTAAGGATGAAAGATTAAGAATTAATGGGTTAGGATGGTTAAGGAGCTTGGAATAAAAAGACGCATATCTGTTTGGGTCAAATCTGCAACGAATGGGATGTTAAGGTCTTTATGAATGAGTTTATTTGTGACGTAATAAGGAGCATCAAGGATTTTACGTGGTAAAATGATAAATTAAATATTTACAGGACGTTGTGTAAGCACGTCGAAGAGAGGCGTTGAGATGTTGCGAACCTAACAAGGAAAGGCAATGGTAAGGGCCAATATAAAAATATCTAGATGTAATTAGATTTGGTAAATGGTTAATAAAGAAAATTCAAGCGACTGTTCTGAATTCCTGCCAACCTCCTGGATTGCGGAGTGCGGAGGTTATATCTCAAGATCTAGTAATGATCTCATACTGCACATACCGAACACCTGTACTCCCAGCTCTCTACAGCTTCTTATAACAAACCAAATGCAATCCTCAGAAATATCTTTTTGCCTTGTGTTTTTATTTTCTCTTTGCCTTCCATTCCTATCCTTTTATTGCTTGTTATGAGCTATCTTTTACTGTCCCAGCCGGCTTCTATTCACTAACCGGTATCAATTTTCTTGCTGTAATTTTCTCATTTTAACATCAGATATCTTTAATCGCTTTCAGGTGTAATAGTAGCTGATTGATATTTTTCTGTTTAAAACTTGACTGGCTACGAATATAATATAATATAAGTATATTTGTATATTTTTGATATTATTAACATTGTATTTTTAAAAGAGAAATAATATTTAGTTATAGGGTAGCCCGACTTTTTAACTGTAGGGCAAATGTTTTAGTCCAGGAGCAGCATAGCTGTAGTCTATAGAAAAGAATGGGGTAATGTCGTACACTGAAGGTAATTTTTTTTATCTTTCTAAGCTCAAATCAAAGTGGGGATATGTCTTATGTCGTCAACACTGAATTCCCTAACAATTATTTGGTTTTATATTAGGAATATTAAATCTATATACATTTATAGTTATTGTTAAAAACTATACAAATTTAAATATTATATCAACCAAGAGGTGGGGGAAATATCGTGAAGTATAAGGAGTTTTTCCATGAATATAAAAAATTACAAAAAAAAAAAAATGGCAAAACTGACGAAAAAATAAATAATTTAGACGTTAATAAACTAAAGGTTTTACGTCTTTAAAGAAGATAACTAAATAATTTACAAAAATAAAACTTTAAAATTTATTATTTATGTAAGATAATCACTAAAAAATAAAATTTGTAATATTATAATTATCACTAATTGTATAAATATTTCTTATGATCATAAATGTATAAGGAATTTTTCCGGGCAACATTTAGTGCCTGCTTTTAATAGGAGTAGTCTCGAAGTTTTTAAAACTATCTCAATAAAGATAATTAAACATTATGGTTTTGCAATAATAATACATGGGACATCCAAAAGATATAAATTGCCCACATACTCAATAATATTTACAGCTGAACTTCAGGCGATTTCAACAGCACTTCATTTATCTATAGAATGTGAATACTCAAACATACTCATTTATACAGATTCAATGTCTGCACTCCAGAGTCTATCAAACTTCAATCAAAGCGGACCTACGTTTGACAAAATTCACAACTATATAGACATGCTAAAACATCATAAAAAAAGTGTCTTCTTTCTCTGGACTCCAGGGCACTCAGGAATAGCTGGAAATGAGGCAGCGGATAAAGCGGCTAAAGAGGCTGCTACAATGAACGTTCCACCACTCCAAATTTACGAGCCGAAAGACATAAAGGCATTTTTAAGGAACAGAATCCGAAAAAGTTGGGATTCAATGTGGGCTGACGTACCACTCACCAATAAACTTAGAAATATAAAAAAAAAAAACACACACAAAAGTGGACAAGTGCCATAAGGGGAAACAGAAGAGAAGAAGTGGTTGTTGCAACAGTAAGAATAGGACATTCCAAATTAACACACCTCCACTTAATCACAAAAGAGGACCAACCTATATGCCAAACCTGTCATTCCCCATTATCGATAAAGCATATAATTGATGAATGCTCATCATTTCGTCAAGCCTTCGAAGATAATAAAATTCCTCGTACAAGAGAATTGGCCCTTAAAGACTCAGCAGAATCCATAGACAAAATAATAAAATTTCTGAAAGAAACTCAACTTTATACTAAAATATAATCCACCAATACGGACCAGTGTAAAAAGGAAATAGTCTACATTCAACCATCAAATGTCAAAGACAAGAAGATAAATAAAGTAAAAAGGGTGTAATAACCTAGATGTTGATCGCCCTGAATAAAAATCTAATCTAAATTAAAAATTATATTTTACTTTTATTATTACAGTATATTATATTATAATAATACTGTAATTAAATACAGTTACTTTAAATAATGTTACTGCTAACATGTTTTTCTTATATACATACTTATGATTCACTTATTGTATAAAGAAAATTCATTGAAGATCCTCTTTTTAAAAGCTCATATGAAGTCTGGATTTGATTGAGATTTCATCGAAGCAGCAATAGGCATAACGGTTTTAATAACACCACAGTATTACCGCACTCTCCTCCAGGGAAGTTGCTATAACAAATTATGGGGAGAAGGCGGCAAAATCTAAAATTTCCCAACAATTTCGGTCGGATCTCTTAAGTTAATGGATATCTTGAGGGTATTTCCTGAAATATACTTCTTCCCTAAACATTTTCTCGAGACTGCCCTCTCTAAATACCATCTGCAATTTTAAATATAACAGTCTCTTTGAGTAATGTTTTACCACCGTTTTTGCAGCTTATATAAATTCAGAAATCTCAAGTTTTCAGTTTTTAAATATTGGCTGAAGGATATCTCCTCTCCATTTTAGGTGGTATCGGTACCATAAATTCTTGATCTAATGAATTTATTACTTCCTTGAAATTCCTATGGATATTCATCTACCATACTTTAGTCAATGGTCAGTCTTAGGTTTTTAAATGTTTGACAATTGTCCATCACAAGAGAAGGTATGCTCTATGAGCTATTATTCCATTATTTTTGGAAATGTCTCAGACAGATGTTTATAGTGTACGGAATGTTTACTTATTATAATTTTGTATTATCAGTTTTATTTTACCATTCATCAGACTGAGCTGATGAATAAAGATAAAGATGGCCCAAACCGTTCCACTCCAGAACTCATCGGACCCTCTTACCCAAGGTAGCTCCTGCCATAAAATAGAGCCAAGTCCTTCTAAAGACCTTTCATCAGAAACCGTTTGAAGACAGAGTGCTCCAAGAAGGCGCAATGAAAGGAGACAGTCTTGATATATTTAGCCGGACCATCTGGAGGTGTTTAGGCGCGGGGGTGGAGTTTGCTGGACAATGCCCACTGTATGAGCCCTAATTCCTGGGCAGCCGCTCGACACATCTGCCCTATGCAAAGGGACACTTTGTCAGTTCTCTCAGCCCTATTGATGGTTTCAATCGATATCACTACTCCATGATTGCAATCGATAGGGATTATGAAGATGTCTTGAAAATACTGTTTAATCCTGAGCATTATCTTACCTTATTTACATACAAGAAATATATATGTATATATGAAAATGATACTGTCCTTTGATTACCTGATGAGTATTTTAAGGCAGATAATTTAGGTTCGGTATAATTGAGGGAGTTTGATGACGCTTTTTCGCCGCCTGCTTGGACATGAGTGGGGAGGGGCATCTCTGTTGGAATTACTGTAGCAGTGACTTCTCCAGGGACTAACCCAGTCTCTATAAAATGAGTATCCTTAATTGGCCAAAAATCTGGTGGTTGAGCGCAAGTTATCTTTATAACATTACGTATAGCGAGTACTAGTCATTGTACGACACGTAACAATCTCTCGAAGAAGATCGTAACATCTAAAGTAGTAGGATGGAATCGTTCCCAGTACACCCGCCCATTAAAAATCACAATTAGCCCCAGATTTACCTCACATTTAAAACTTTTATTTAAAGGATTAGAGATTTCCTTAAAAAAAAAAATAGATCGAGACATTGAAAAAGAGGCTAAAACTGTAAATCGGCAAAAACAAAATAGTATAATGAGCATGGTTTCGTGATACCATCATGTCTTTATACTGGCTTTTTTGCTCTACTAGCCAAAAAATAAATTGGAATTGGAACAAGTTTTAGATGTGCAGTTTTCAATGTTTCTATGTATTTTAGGGCGCCAGATTTTTTTTTTTTTGACTGTTCTAAGAATTACTTATATAACAAGAGGACCGAATTAGTTACTTTTTTCTATTTCTTATTTGGTTGAGTTTCAACGATGCTTGTACACCGAATTGGAGACCCTGTGAGATTCAATTAAAATTTCAACTCTTATAACTGTTGTACTGAATTAAAAAACATTTATTTTTCTTTATTACTATTTATACAATTATGCCATTAGTTTCCCTATTATAAATAATAAAAGTAAATCCATCTTTTGAAGATAATTGGATTCCGTTAAAGATGTAATATGTTTTGTAATAATAATCCACTTCTTTTTATTATGTCTTAAACAGCGATTCCTAATTACTTCCATAATGCAATAAGTGCCGGCCATTCTACTATTTATTATATAATAGCCAATGTTTTTATTAAATGTTTCTATTTTTTTTTTTTATTGCAGTCCGTGTAACTTTTAATAAATGGACGGGACAAATGTAAAATGAAATGACCATTAAAATATTATCATTTTAATTACTTTTAATAAAATTATGGAGAATTGTATTATATAATTGTTAATCAGGAGGGTAATATTTCTTTATATTTCATTATTTCTTGAGAATAAGAATGAGTTTTTTAATACATATCACCATAGAGATTTATATAATTATTTATGTAAATTTTTAAATTAATATTATTAGTGATGAAAATGTGTGGCACAGGGACTACTACTAACTCCAAGGACCAGAGTTTAAATCCTGCTGTGATAAATAATTATTCTGCTACTGTAGCCGTGAGTCAACCCTATGGGTTCGGGAGCCCTGCTGAGTCCATTCAGCATTGTAAAGTGGTCACCCTTAAATAAGGATGAATCTGGCGGTCGAGGGTTGATCTTACCAAATCACCTCCTAACACAACCGTTGGTCTATTAATAGAAGTATTATACCCCTGACTCTTGATGGGTTGTAGTGGTGCAGATTTATGTTTTTTTTATATATATGACAAAGAGACGATGATCAAACAATTTATTTGGAACGGCAGGAGTAAAATTTAAAATTTCTCAACATTTTAGACAGGATTTCACCAATGTATTGTATATTTTGATTTTTTCCAACTACATTATGGCAAGATTTAATTTTCTCAACACTTTTGGGTTTTAACTTTTCACTTATCTGTTAAATAACTTCACACTTGTTTATAATAATTTTATTTTCTATTTAAACACGGAATAAAATACCGATTCCTAAACTTCAAAGATATTTTGGTATCTCTAATTCGTCAACTTTTTGGGTTCGAAAATTATTGGTCAATGAATTACGTATCATCTACCTCTCACAAAGGTACGCCTCTTTAATTGAATATTATCATATAAGGTACAACCGGAGGCCAGTTCGTTGTATGTTGGTTGGAAATCTTATGTAGAAATATATAAAATAGTATCATAGAAATCATAAGGCGTAAGTGGACGTCATCAGCCGCAATTTTGCAGCTCTTATATGCATAAGATTATAAGTATTTCTGTTTAAAATACTAAAACATACAGTAGTTCTAAAAAATGTTTTGACAAGACAAATCATATTTATCGTATATTGTAGAGATTACAAATAAAAAAGTCATGAAATTATTATCTGTGTTTGAATGTATGCATGTAATTATATCCCTGTAATTGTTAATTTTTTTTAACCATTGTAATTGAATGTTACTTATGCGCGAAAATCGAATTTTATGTGTATATATTTTTATTTTATTTTAAATTTCAATTTGATTCTATATTTGTTAAAGAACGAAAAAAATGAAAGATGTATTCTGCTAAGGAAGAAAATATAATTAGATAGATAAATAATGTTGAAAAAATGAAGAATGATAAGAAACATAAAAATTAAAAAGTGAAGTAAAATATGGAAAAAAGAAAATAAAAGAACAAAAATTATAAAAAAACAAAATCATTTATTGCTATTATATTTTATGAATTTACTGTACTATACTTAAACTTTATAATAATTAAAAAAAAAAAGTCTGACTATGTATAAATATGCTGTGTATTTAGCGACCAAATACAGTTGGGCAGCACAGCTTTTTTTAATAAAGTCCTCCCTCCCCTATTATTATTATTATTTATTGTGAAACATTGTTGCTCCCTAAAAGTATCGTTCGAGGCATAATATATATATTCTTATACATCAATATTTTCATTAGAAATAATTTTAAATAAAGCATAAAATTATATTCTATCAATTCATATTATATTAATGTGACTTCTTTTATTTACTTACGTATATATTAACAAATTGCTACTTTATTTATATAATAATTGTGCTTCACAAACTATGAGGCATTATTTTAGATAATTGAATTTCTTGAACATAGCCCTTATGTGACAATAATTCATTTTTGTCTTTATATGGAAACTAATTTTAGGCTTGATTAAATGGTTTTTTATTGGTCGTTATCCTTACATATCGTTTATCATCTCTTATGTACAAAATTTTGGATAATCCCACCCATGAAATTATTTCATTTGAAAGGTCCTCCATTCTTCGCACTCCATCGTTTAGAAATTCCTTACTGATGCCTATTCGTAGAATCTGCTCTAAGTTCTTAGTTATTTTATTTTTACCATTTCTTGCATGTAATTTAATATTCATAGAAAACTATTTAGTATTGACATTGTGTACTATCTACAGAGCTTACGTACGATCCAACGATACCATATGGACAGTTACATGCAGATGCTTCACTGCCAATCGTATGCCGTACGCTCTATCTGTTACAAGATCATGGTAACATGATGGATTACATGTTAAATGAGAGGGCACCGTATCGATTTGTTGCCTATTTGTTTGCTCTTCTTGCAGTCGTATCCATCATCCGAATCAATCAAGGGTCACTCAGGACTGATAAGGAATAAATAGCGATATCTGCCAATTAGGGAGGACATGTCGGATCTATTTGATTTGGAATAACGTTTCCTCGTTAGTAATTGGTTGTTTTTCCCAATGAAGATGAATAAACACTGTCGTGATTAGGGCGATTAATACAGTTTTCTGTTATCAATACATACGATTAATTTCCCTCATATCTGTTAACAGTTGATAATAAACGTAAATATGGTTTGATTGGCTTACCAACATTCTTTTTAAATCAAAATACACATCAAATAGGTTAGACTAAATCCTCCCAGATACACTTCATACTACTCATCGTACGTTTATATTCTTCTACGAAATTATAATCTTATTAATATTGTATCACGCCCAACATTATTCCACATCTACACATCTTCTTCTTACAGGAACTTAGCAGCTTTGGCCAATATTAGTATGTTGAATAAACGCATCTTAGGTCATTTATATCTTCAGTAACATTAGTGAGTGATGAATTCATGCGGTTGGAGCAATCTTGACTAAACTGCCTACCAAGAATTCTTTACATTTCAGAACCATACAACACTCCCAGAGGCAATTTACGCATTTTATTTCTAGCTAAGGACACAGAGGAAAAATGGTAGCAAGAACAAGCTTTAATATGGAACTCCTCCATTTTTCGGGTTGAATGTGTTGCTCTCATGTGATGAGTGATGGACCAGTTGATCTAAAGAGTTTTATTTGTTAACAAATGTTAGAAAAACATTTTACAAATACTTGCTTCTGTTGGAAGAGATTTTCGAAAATTATTTCTAATTTTTATTATATTTTAGACATGCCTAGTGGCCATTGGGTAAAATGATTGTACTTAAAATGCTGGACAAAAAATCTTAGATAAGGTTTACTCGAAATAGTACTATTTTTGGAAGAATGACATAATGATAAAGTAAACTAAATTTAAAATACACAAGTAAAAAATTATTTCTTTGACTTATAAAAAAATTCCTCGGCTTCTAAAAAATGAAAAATGATCTTCAATGTACATGCACTATTAGTTTAGGAATTCCCTCAGGCCATAATTTTTTTATTTAAACCATAGACATAAAATCTCGTATTCACTATCTTCTTCTCAATTGAAAAATAAATGTTTAAAAAAAAAGTAATTCAAAGAGGATATTTTCATGTTAAAAATTATTTTCTTTCAGGATCTCTGCACAAATAGGGAAAAATAATTTATATATCAGGATCCATTGGAATTTAAATTTACAAAAAATAATATAAATAAAATAAAGTTTAACGGTCTAATACCTTGAGAGGTAAATGCCACATTTATAAATTGATTTTAACATATTAAATTAGGCAATTTAACAGGTAGGCTAATTAATTTAACATGGTAAGATGAACAGATATCTCGGGATAAGTTAATATATTCTCTTCTTGATATAATCATCTTTATTAGTACCTGTTATCTTTTAATAGGCGAGTACTTATCTGACACCATCGCCGCTCATTTTATGCCTCATAAAGCATCAATTTGGGAACTTTGGATTTTTTTTTTAAATTTAATTTTCGGCAAATTCGAAAATAAAGGCAGTCCAAAACATGTGTACAAAGTCCGATACACTATTACTTCATTGATATATTTGCATAATTATTTTTTTAGTAGAATTTAATTAAATTTTTAAATTAAAAGTGATATAAATTACATTAGATATTACATTACATAATTAAATTAAAAGCGGTAGTAATTATTACATAATTGTTTATCATTTATATTATTTATCATAATAATTATATTTATAAATGGTATACCATTATTATTTCTTCATCAATCCAAATTATATTCACTACTAAAAATAATGACCCAAAACATGTGTACAAAGTTCAAAATACTGTATCTTGACAAATAGTTGTCTGATAATTTTATTATTTATTTTGAAGGGAACATGAAATTAAAAACTGAAGAAATTACATTTGAAATTAAAAATTTCAATATTAAGTAAAAACAATATGAATTATTACACAATAGTTTAACATTTAAATTCATTATTTATTATATCAAGCGATTATCATTATTATTATTTCTTTGTTAATTATAATCAGGTCTAATTTCTATGATTATTTTTTTAATCGTCGGAAATTTAATTACTTTTCATTACACAATGCACAATAAAATGTATGCTTTAGTTAATGTACCTTTTAGAGCTATGCGCAAATAAAGTTTTCTTCTTTTCTTCATAACTTTTTTTACTTCTTTATCAGCGGGTTTTATTTGGAGACAATTAAGGAATTTTCTGATTTTTTTTTTTTTCTGTTTCGGGAATTAACAAGCTTTCTTACTTCAATTCTTTATTTTATTTATTTCACATCAATAGAAGAATTGGCTCCAGAAGGTGAACGTATAAGTGACACACGGGAAGTGAGGGCAGGGTTATTTTATTGATGATAAATTAATAAAATAAATAATTTAGGCTATTTAATTAAAAACTTCAATTAATTTTTTAAAAAACTGTATACAAAAAAGTATATGTTATTAAAATGACCTTAAGCTGGTTTCATCAATATTAGAATCGTTTCGGATCTAGTAAATAGAATACAAAATGTCTTATATAATAAACTTACAGAACCTAAACCTTACATAACCAAATAACAAACAACAAAATCGGCCCACCAATAAAAGAGGTGATATTTATAAATTTTATTTTTAGTACTTTCTCATTTTACTTATATATATATTTATGGTACTAAAGGACCATAATTCTTCATTAAATAAAAAAAAAAACACCTTAACAATTGACATTGAAAATTATTACTGCAAATTTTAAATAAACTATAGAGATCACCACAAACTGAATAACTGAGAAACTCAACATTTGTATTAACTACTCTGGCCATTTACAACTTAGAAAGAAAATATTTTTAACTTTAAATAACTTATAGCAAATTAATGATAAAAAATATATGAGAAGGATTATATTTATTGAGTGGGGATCTCACTACTCCTCAACCACCTGTTTACCCCAGGTCAGGATCAGAGGTCAAGTTCCCCTTCTTTAAAGAGGTCGGGTGTGCCCCAGAGGAGGGTTACGGGGAAAGTGATGAGTACAACTTACCCTTTTGTCTCATATCATCGCTTTACAAACTACAATAGGTATTCATGATCTTTAGTTTAACATGTTAAATGGAAAAATTCATGTTAAATAGAGAAATAATTCCTTCTTTTACCATGTTAAAACAATATATCATATAACATGGTTGAGATTCTGTTACTAGGTCTGTTAAATGGATAATGACGTCACGCAACATACTACCTGAGCTCATCATATTGTTCTCGTGTTAGGTTATTTCCTCGTAGTTTGTGTTTTGAATGTGTAAGTATTGTTTTGGATGTTTTTACAACTAATGCAACAATGAATGGCAATGATAATAATAATGTAATGACAGTTGTCAATTAGCTCCTCTTGATTATCTTCCTTCCAAGTTAGAGCATCAACAAGACGCTCAGTGACTAAACTTTCACTCAAATTCCACGTTTGGCATGTTGCAATAAATTACTTTATTAAATAATTAGAAGTAAACAATAAAAAGAAGTTTTGGAAGGAAAGGTTATAAAACAACAAAGTTAGTTGAAGGGGCTAATTAAGGTAGTTAAAATCATGTAGCTAACGCCAGTGGATTATTGGAACCGTGAGGGACGTTCCGCTGGTTAGGTGTGAGTGTAGCGACTTTAGACTGTGCAGTCCAAAGCTCTTCCCTCGTCGAGGATGTTAACTAAGAGGACTGTGCTCTGACACCTCCCAGGTCTTGGTAATTTCACGAAACAGAGGGTTAGAGCAGGCCTTCAAACCATCAAAAAATTTGATGTGCTGTCGGCTTATGAATTCCGACACAGTGGAGAGTTGGAGCTCTTCACGAATGACACAGTTCTTGGCCCTCTGAAACTTGGTTCCCCTGACGATTCTTCGAAGAACGGATCCCTGGGAACTCTGCAGTCTGTTTAACGTAGATTTGTAGAGGTGACTCATTAAAGGAGCGCCATGGAGCAGAGATGGTCTGATAATTGCTTTGTAGATCTGTAGTTTCAGGCGCAGTGAAAGTTGTGATGAAGTGAGCAGCACATTTTAAGTCGGGCCAGCTTTACCCTCTTCTTGGCATGATTGGAGAAGGTGAGATGACGATATAGAATCACACCAAGGTAGAGAATGTAATTAGAGATCTTCCGTCCCTGTTTATCCACTACGAATCTTTGAGGCAGGCTTTCTAAAAAGACATGAGAATAGCGTCAGTCTTAGACGGGTGCACCCTGATGCAGCTACGATGATGGCAGAAGCTTTCTGTGCAAAGGTGAGAGCACGTTTAGGCCTGGCACTAGAGGCATAGACTCCAATATCATCCGCATTCAGCAACCACTGCCTCCTTATACAATCGGCGCAGTGAAGATGACGAAGAGCAAGGGTCCCACAGTACTGAGCCTTGTGGTACTCTGTAGATGGTGGAGGCTGGAAGTGAGAGTGTTAATAATAAGAGTGTTATTGTAAGAACAATGTTACTAATCAACATTTTTGATAAAAATATAAATCTTTAGTGCATTGTACTTTCCATGGGATTTATAAATAATATACATAAACTTTTCAGAATTATTGTTATTATTATTATTATTCAGGATTCACTTGTAAAACCAATTTTTTCTATATTAAAGATACGAGCGAGTAGCCCAATTCAAAGAAATTTAATTTCGTCAATTTTAAAAATAACGAATTTTTATGAATCGAGTCCGATAAACAGATTTAGTTTAAGTGTTTTCCTTCTATTTTTAAAATTTTTTTTTGTTTTAAATTGACGAAATAAAGTTGATACTGTATGGACTGGGTACAGAGTGCTACTCGTATCTGTGATATTGACAAATTGTCTGCTACCTCATAACTCTGAAGACGAAGGAACAATTCGAAACGTTATACACAAAAAAATGTGGATTTAATTTTAAATTAAAAAAAAATATATGGAAAGTACGATGACTAATGCTTTGTATTATAAAGTTAAACCTTCTGGGTTTAGGAGCTTGGTGTTTAGTACAAATAAAAAATACAATTTATTTATATACGATTTCCCAATAATAGTTATTCAATTATAAATTTCCAAAAGTCGATAGGTTGACATTTGATAGAATGTAGAATAGATCAATCCATATGAAGCAGTTCAATGGGGGTTGCTGCACTATTTTTCATTTTTAAATATTTTGTATGCTGATTCTTCTAGGTTTCTTAAAGTAATTAAAATCGATAATTTTATTTTATTTGTTAATGGTAGGCATTTTTTTCCGTGCCAGTATATGCGTTTGATGTTTCATAGATAGTTAAAAAACTACGTGACTATGACACGTGACGTTTTAAAGCTAAAACACTTCCTCTTAGTACATTGAATTTATTCCCACTCCTAATACAATAGAAAATGACCTGAAAAAATCAATTTTTTCTATGAAAAAGAGTACTATAAAAATCTTATCCCTACATGTGGTCTTAAAAATCTTAAATTCCAAAGTTACAGTACTTCTGATAAGGTTTTGGTAAAAAGAACCCTTACTTGATTTAAAGTTTAACAACTGTCCGAAAATGACAAAAACCATGGAAAGCTAACATAACGTCTGAGGAGTGTAACTTTTATCAGGACCATGATGTAATTTATATTACTATTTTTATACCAAAAAATATTCTTACAAATTATTTAATAAGTTATGTAATTAATTTTGTACCATAATAAAGATGGCAAAATTATTTTGTCCCATAGAACCAAAAAAAAAAAGAGGTTGCCATTTATAAACAGCCATTAACAGAAAATTCACTGTTTTCCTTTTTTCTGGAAAAAAATAAAAACACTACCAATATAGAGGACTAAATAAACAAAATATATTTTAAAAATTAAAATGGTTTTGCAACCACCATCGGACGACTTCATATTAACGATCCAACAAATTACTTATTTAATTATTCAAATAACTCATTTTTTAATAAATTGTAGATGTAAAATATAAGTATCTATATTACTACGAGAGTATTACTGGTACATGTTCTACAGGTAATTTTTTTTCATTTATTTTGTTAGCAACCAACTTAATTTATTTCGTAAGGATTGACCCAGATCCTATAGCTTAAGGTGTTATAGTTTGCTAAGTATACGTGTATATTTTGCTATAGTAAGTATAAGTTGAACTATTTTGAAATGATTTTTAATTCCATTTACTGTTTTTTTTTTTTTCGTGTGAGAAGTGTTATCTCTAGGCTGCTACATGTCATCTTATGTTTTTCAATCTTGAATGGCCTAAACCTTGACAAATTTATTAATTACTACAATTTGATAGTAATTCCAATTATTTTGTTTTAAATTATTCAATACTAAGTTAAAAGATAATTTTTAATTAAGCTACTTACATACTAATACACCTGAGCGTTTTAGGACTTTCACAGAAATATGATTGAGTACAAAACTATTCAGGTATTTATAGATTTCTTTTTATATATTTAGCACATTTCTGTTTTCATGTTCTCATTGCTTCTTAAAACCTATGGGTAAACCTGTGTAATCAATAGTTTGTTCCGTGTTCAAAGAAACCAAAATAATATTATTTCTCAAAAACAAGAATGGACAATGTACAACCTTTTGGAATACAATTAGGCCATATGTACAACGTTGAGATTGCAGAGATGTGGTGCTATTTAAGTGTGCTTTGCGACCAAAACGCTAGGTTACCTGTCCAAGGTTACAGCACACCTGTTGTCTAATAAAGCCTACCTTTTCCCCTTGAGCAATCTGTCTTCTTTATAATTTGGTATACCAGATAATTGTAAAGTTTAGATCTGACTCAGCTATTGGATACGTGTAATTGACTATTGAGGTTTCATGATTATAAATGGTTCGCCGTTTGTCGTATGTCGTGTTTTTATAACTAGTTGTAAAGAAGAGTGTAATGAGATAGAATGAATTTTTACAATTGCCAATGTAATTCTAGTCATTTTTTTTTTTAGTTAAGATTGTTTTTTGTTTATGGTCGGTCCATTTAGTATTTTTTTCAATAATTCGAGTTTATGTATTAACTATTAATTGAAGTAACATTAGAGCCTATAGGCGTATGAAATAATAGGAAAAATAATGATGTAACTTCAACCTGTATTAATTTTTTTTTTCGGCGTTAAAAAATACATTTATTAGACTTTTACAAGCCGGCATAATTGTACAAAAAAATTTGGCAAGGAAGGAATTTAGTGAGTACGATTTTGTTGAACATCTAGTAAATCCATTTTTAGCCCGTTAACGCAATAAAGTCAATTAAAAAAAAATTACATTTGTGTTATTATTCTTTCGAATCAGTGATGCGTCCGGATATTTTAATGTTTGATAAATGATAGCATGATTTTATCACTATAAATGTTTGTATAATGAAATAATAATTATTAAAAATTAGTAAAGAAAATAAATTTTAGTCTTCAAATGAACTTAAAATGAACTTAGAATTTACCAAAAACTTAGAATTACAACATAGTTTAAAAAAAAAAAGTATTAAGTCCATATTTTTATAGATAGGTGTCGATTTTCAAATTAAAATAATAATAATTTAAATGGAAAAATGTGAAATAACATAAATTCACTTAATACATGCTTATCCCACAGATGATTACCCCAACTGTATCTCATACAATCCGGAATAAAATTGACTGTAATTATGTTTGCCGAGGTTTCGGCCTAACTTAGCCTTTATTAGGACTAATATAAACAAAACGCAAGATTGATAGAAAAAATGTAGCATTATATATGAAATATGAAGAAATTAAATAGTATACATACAAATATAAAGTAGTTATGTGATATGAAAGTATAAGGAACATATATCAACTTGTTTTTATTAATTGAAATCAAAATCATGTTCATTATGAGCTTATTAGGAATGTAGTTCAAAGAACGCCAAGTTTTTCCGTCTTTTTAATCTTCTTCAATTAATGCTGAGGAGATGGACTGCATCACCATTCGTGTGGCCACTCCCACGAGAGGAAGATTTCAACAGAAGCTACTCGAAGGCTACTCCTATGCCACGCCCCTGAAAGGCACACAAGGCCCGCAATTATGGCTTCACTTTTTCTGCCCTCCATTATACTCCTTTCTCCAAGTTCCCCATAGAACCAAATTGATTTTCTGTAGTTCAAAAAATACACAAATTGTTTTCATATTTTTATATCTTAACTATAAATTATCAGAATATCAAACAAGCTCGTGGTTCTTTTCTCTTTTTAATCTTCTTTCGAGTAATTAATGTTGAGGAGATGGACGGCCTGAGCCTCTGTGTGTAGCTCTTGATGTGACTCGGAATTTTTTCTTCAACGGTAAGTACATGAAGATCTCTGTGAAGGTCATTTTGGATGTACCAGGGTTTATTGACAATTCCTATGTACCAGGGTTCATTGACGGTTTATACTTTATATTGAATAATTTGTCTGTTCCTCGTGCATCTCTATAGTTGGATTGCAACAGAGTTTTTTTTTTTTTTAGATAAGAAGCTTATTAAAACAGAAATATTTGATCTTTTTCCTAAGAGCCAATACATATTTTGATACATCAAGTCAAGGAATACAATACTTTTAAAAAAGTCTGGGAACTTGACCCTTTCCACGTTATTTATCAGAAACATTTGAATGAATTAAAAACAAATAATATCAATTTGATTTATGACTTACATTCCATTCCACCTGAAAGTGACTCATCATTAAGGGGTTGTTAAAAAATCACTGTGCCACTCAGGGGGTATCTTCCCCCTCCCTATGTTACACGGTAACCGCCAAAGCTTATTTTCCGCCTTTTAAAGCAAGTAATGGCTCCTAAGTGCTCCTTCCAGTCTTTTAGAATTACAAAACTAATTTTACCCGGGCTTGGTCTTCTCTCCTTGGGGGGGGGGGATAGGGTGCGCCTTTTATAGTCTCTTGCAATAATGGACTTCTTATATGACAAATAAAAAACAAAAAAAAATGTATTTTAGGGTAATGTAATGAGTAATAAATATTTTAATGTATAGGAATTTCACTTGAAATAAATATTCAGAACTATACAACAAACTATTCTCATAATTTTTTTTTAATATCGTATATTAATAAAATTAGCTAATTCTAAAAAAAATAAAGCAAATAAAATTATTTCATAATAATAATATGTAATAATAGTAAATAATTATTGTCTAATCAACTACAGAACAGAAAGAGATTTCCGTGAGAAGGTTTGGAGTAGTTCTGGCATTTTTTTTTATGATAACAAATTTCTAGTTTGTTATTGAGGTGTAGATAGTTGACCATAGATTACTGATTGGAGAAGATGGTCGGGGAGTGCGGTCAGCAAAGAACAACATAAATATAACATAAGGGTTGGCTAAAACTTAAGTTCAGCTTTAGCCAACCTTGACTCCTTAATGAAGCCCTGAAACTCAGGTCGAAACGTCGGCATAAATAAATATTTTTTTGTTTATTTATGTTACTCTTTCCTGACCGCACCTCCCCCCCCCCCGACTATCTTCTCCAATTCTATTTTGTTACTCCCGATTTTATTGGAATTATTGTTTCAGCATTAACAAGAGAAGTACAGATTTCTTCCTTAAAAATATAGCAGTATCATCGAAAATAAAAAACTGACAGTTACATCCACACAAAAATTAGACTGGTGGGAAGAA
Source organism: Halyomorpha halys (assembly GCF_000696795.3). NCBI lineage: Eukaryota > Metazoa > Arthropoda > Insecta > Hemiptera > Pentatomidae > Halyomorpha > Halyomorpha halys. Next base: position 1,081,761 of record NW_027105032.1, read on the forward strand.
ATAGAAAAAAGAGTTGTAAACAAGCCAACATTGACAATTAAGGACGTTTTATAATTTAAGAAATAAGTACGAAAATACGAAGAAGGCTAAAAAAAAAAATTAATTAAAAAACTGCTAACAAACAGTACTTAAGTGGTAGACCTTAAGAAACATTAGCTTAAGAAACATTTGATCAAACAAAAAATAATTTAATTGAAATTATTGGCGCCCAGATACTTACCTCAGTGTTGAGGTTGACATTACTTCTGCGCCAGCTCTGCAATATCTATCACTAATATTAGAATTTGTGGGTCCAATTAAATTTTAAAATGATTAAACAGCAACCTTTTAGAGTCGAAATCGCTCGAAAAATTGTTTATCCGACTACTAAAAAAAATTATAAGAACGAATACTTTTTTCTGAGCAACTAATTCTTGGACACCTTTAAAATAGTCTATCTCAATCAAACCATTTTAATGAATTTGAAAAGAAGCCGAATTATATAATTCACGCTAGATAACACATCCAACTGAAACTATAAAAGGTTCCTTATATAGTTACTTAATTAAACATAGATTTGCTCTAAATATAGTTTAACCGGCTATCATTGGCCAATAAACTTTAGGGCGAGATTTGAAGGATAACTTTTCTGGTGCACCGGATAATTATTGAGTTTACCCCAGATTTCACTAATCCTAGTTTAAACCGTGATGGTGCCATCGAACCTAAGTATTGCTTTATAGTATCAATTTATTTCGATGAGATAATTATGATTTTTTTTATTGAAATATGGAAACATTTTGTACATTATTTTCTTTGCGTTTTCTAATTTTGAATTGATATGGCTGTTGAACAACAGTTTATTGCGTAATTTGGCACTTCAGTATTTTACGGATGTGGCAAAATGGATACGAGTAATTCAAAACTGTATTTGAAGGAAGTATAGACCGTCGTTTTATGAAGTTGATGACTAATAATATACGTCCTTTAAAAATTAAAATATTTTCAACTGTTTCTATTTCCCTACTTGTAATGCCAAATGAACGAGATCTGTTATGATTTTCATTATTTCTGGAATACATTGCTCTCTCCTTTGTAATTCTTTCCGAATCTGGAATCGAGATTCTAATGGCGAGCGTATTAATATTAATAGGAAGGAGGCTAGCGAAGAATCGCTAAGAGAAGAAGTTAGTCACAAACAAGCGGGAAACTACAAAGCCTTTCTCCCCCCTCCTCCCCCTAATAAGGGAGGCAAGAATAAATATTAATAATGCACACAGCCCCCGGCATTGTATGCTCTATGCCTTTCAACTCTTATATAACATCCACCACAGATATGAGTTTTCTTTCAAAAGGGTTGTCCGCCGTTCTTGTTGGAAAAATTCATTGTTGAGGGTTGCGCGTGGTAAGAGCGCTGGAAAATTTTTGTATAATGGATAAGCTTTCTAAGGCGGTTGTATCATCAAGGCACTGACAGAAATTCTCAAGAAATGTATTTTTATTGAATTATATGGAAACATCTAATGTAATGTACAAGATACACAAGTCATTTCTGACAACTTTTATAGATCGAGCAATGGGCAGAAACTATTCGATTTAATAAGCTAACGTGGAGGGGGGTGTAATAGTTTGGCGAGGGCATACTAATTTCTTCGTGTATCCTTATTTTTTTTCCCAGTTTTTTGAACTCAATTAAAATTGAAAACATATCATTTTGCATGTTTATCTCATCCACACTGAATCCTCTACAGGTTTTCGGTTTAAAATTTGGAAAATGGAAACTATATAAATTTATACATTTTTTTTTTTAATTTAATTACGGGCTGCCGTATAGTATATTTCAATAATATTCCACTTACCCATGTCAAATAGATCTGCTGTCGTTGACTAAATTTGAAAAAAAAAACAACTAACCTGTAATCCTTATATGAGACTGAAAAGGTAGGAAACTGCAGGATTCCGACTGTTCCAACACTTAATTGACACGTTCAAAGTTCCCAATCCATTACTAAAGACTGATTTACATGACTATTGCAGGGCCTATTTGGTATTACGGAGCTGCTCTATGTGGCTCCACTAAACCTTCGAATTTCTCCCGTAACTTAATGTTCCTTAAGATTCTCGGACGATCCAGCCCTCTTCAATTCCTGTTAATACTCCGAGGCGCTTGAAAAGAAGAAGGCCTCGATACCTTCTAATATAGATGTGTAAAGAAACGTATAGTTTCTTCACAAATCGTCAATGCTATTATAGCTTAGCACATTTACTTGTAGTTGCAGCTTAAATGAAGTTGTAACTTTTCAGAAAAAAAAAATTATTTTGTACTGTATTGTCCCTACGATTTGGGGTAATTCCGAGCAGTAATCGGATTAACGGTAGATGTTATGCCTGAATACAAATTTTATTACAGACAGAAACGGAACCAAATTTATTTCTTGATGTAAAATATAAGTGGAAATTTTCGATTCTAAGGACAATTTCGTGATGACAAACTTCCCACCTTCGAAATTGCCAAGTAATATGCTCATTGGAAAATCCCATTCATTAACCATTAAAAATAGGCTCATTCATTTCTAACGCGTAGTAAACAGATACGTCAATTTCTTGAAGAGATTATATTACAATCGATATTAAAGGGAAAAATTATCTTCTGGACATTTATTCGATAACGGTAAAGCAAAAAATAAATAATGTCTGTGACGTAATAGCTTGTTTGTTTCTGGTGTTATCGAGTCACTATTCCCCAATTAAAGCATGACTGAACAACCTCTGATATGTATGTATTTTCAAAATTAAAGTATGTTATTTTCATAAGATAATAAATTAAAAATATATATCAAAATATCCCTCTGTAAGTGCTTACATTTTATTAAAACGTATTCCAAATAAGTTATTATCAACGTATTTTCCTTCGCAAATCATTTAGGAATAATTTAGGGGAATTATATTTAAATTTAATACAACAATTTCTCAAAAGTCGAGGTCTTTTTTTGATAAATTAAATTTTTACATCTAAAACTAACTATATCTCAGGTGTCATTAGATCTACAGAAGTCCACTTAACTATAATTGTCAGATTCATCAATTTTGACAAGTAATTATGCATATTTTTTTATTAGAGTAATAAAAAATTAAGGTGAATTATCTGGTGTTTTTCTTTTCCATCGAGCTCTTGGACTGAAGCCCTGTAACGAGGGTTACTAATAAATAGTTTTTTTTTTACTATTTTGTTACCTTTCTTGACCACCACTGGCACCACCTTCATTTACATATATTCAACTATTAATCTTCGAACAAAATATTTAGTTAATTTTCTCCTCATTTTGTTTTTTTGTAATCTTTTTTTTTTTAGTTGACAAACATACTTGCTTCTTAAAACAATAATTGAGTTCGATTCGAGTACGACAGTATTTTATTCTAGTACCGCTCGGGCAGAAACCTTTATATGGACTATGGGGCCGTAGACGGCTGGAAGAATTCCCCAAGACTTTAAAAAATAATTGCTCCCTATTAATCAGAGATTGTGTTCAATAAATCGATCGCTTGCTTTTTCGCATACGAATGCGGACTGGGAGCCGGAGAGCGGAAAAAAGAAATTAATTCGCTGACATTTCACGAAATGTCAGGAGGGCATGCCAGGCGAGAGCATTTCTCCTTTCTATCGCTCGCCCATTCCCGCTCATTAGAGTCATACCCGCCAAATGCCTCTCCTAACTGATGGTAAACCACCGCAAATATTTTATTCTTAATTAATTCTGTCTCATTAATTAATACCATAATCGATTTATATTGCTATTAAGATTTGCTTTAATAGTACCTTAGTGAAGCGGCTGGGATCCCAAAGTCCTGTCCTGCCATGCATATGTGGGTTTCGGGGATTGGTCCGAAGATCCCTGGTCTGAATTAAAATATTTGATATAGGTATGATTGTGTTCGACATGATTTATTTTGTTTTTGATTTACATTAATTGTGATAACATCAGTTGTCATTTTTTACCATACTTAATCTAAGTAATTTTATTTCATTTTGTGTTCAACCTTATTTTATATGTATTATTATTTATTTTCTTATTTTATATTTTATCTTTTCTATGCTTAAATGGTGTTTTTGAATATGTACAACTCTAAAATACTCATTGCTTTTGAATGTGGCAGATGGTATTATTATCTCAATAAAATATATTATTTAGGCCTTAAAATATTTAATTAAATGACATTTGGAAAAAAAAAGAAGTTAAAAATACAAAACTCAAGAGAGCTTTATCGCATTACATTCAGGATATAATTGGAAGATCGCTAGAACTTGTCAATGATTCCCTAATTTAGGTATCACCAGTACAGAAGACAAAATCATATAAATACAATACCGAAGTATAACTCACAACAGTCAAAACAGACCATCAACTTAAGACAGCATAGATGCAAGATTTCTCAAACCATTATTTTTCTTTGATTTTAATAACAATAGTTCAAAATGTTTTTTCAAGAAATTTTCGGTTGTTTGTGTTTTATTTGTTAATTACAAAATATATTAATTAGCTGTTGTTTAATGACTGTGCATTTTCATTTCTTTTTTTTTTTAAATATTTTTTCTGTTTCTTAATTTCTGCTTAAAGAATTTTTTTTAGTCTATATTTAGATAGTTATATTTTCAAAGTATTATTTTTACATACCAATTGAAGCTTACTAATTTTTTTTATTATTATATTTTATTTTATTTTATTTCGTGTTGTTATTTATTTCTTTTTTAATTATTTACTTTATTATTTTTTTTCTCTCTCTTTTTTATCTTGTATGTTGTATTTTAATTTTTTTTTTTATTTTACTTGTTGAGCTAACCCTCTTCGTGTCCCTCTTTATCAGTACTCAATGTATACAGACAGCTCAAGACGTTCTATTAATAATATGTCTCTCATTGCTATGTTTTTTTGTGGACCTGAATTGACAAAAGGTCGATTGTTTAGTTATTTGCTGGTATTTGAAAGACAATAAGTTTTTTTTCCCCTTTTTTTGAATCCCTCAATTAAATACTTGGAAAATAATTGTTGCTCTGGGACGAACTTATAATAAATGCAAACTGTATAAATTTTGGAGATAACAATGAAAATAAAAATAACAAAGAACCATAATTCATTCTTAGAAATAGTTTTAGTTAAATTAATATTGATGTAGAAAAATTGTGTGTCATAATATATCGGTAAAAATCTTGATCTTGTAATGAGGAATCATTGTCGAAAAATAAAAAACGTATAATTAATAAAAGAGATAACATATATTTTATTAACTATTAATGAATTAAATTCTTTATACTAATTAAATGTTTAGACTTATTTTCTTTAGTTTCTGTTTCTGTTTTTTCTACCATTTAACATAATATAAAACTGGAATCAAATAGTCTGCTTAAAGGGAAAAGACAAATAGATCTTGATTAGAATCTGGTACGGTCTATATATATCAATTATCTTGTTACATGGCAGCAATTAGGACTGAAGGCAATGAAAGTTCTTGCCTTCATTTCTCTCAGCCAGTCTGGTTTCTAAGCTGATATTTCAATATGAACTAGAGTAAGTATGGACGTATATATAGAGATATGTACACACAATTATATAAAAATAAGTGGTATTCACGTAACCTGTGCTAAACTTATCAAACTTCCGTGTACGAGCCTGCTTAGAGCTATATAAGTATTTCTATTATATATAAATGGTTGCCCGTATGTGAATTAGTAGATGATGGTCAAGGTAAACGAAATAGATTTGTTGAATAATTTTCTTGATTTTCAAATTTAATAAAAATTAAATTAAATTAAAAAACAAAAATAGTTTTCGACAATTACTGATTACCAGAAAACAAAAATAGTCGAAAAACCTTCTCCTTTTAAAACTATAGTTTTTCTTTTTTCAGCCAGGACTCTTATTGGAGTGTTATACTGCCTAAACATGGTTAGGGGTTAAGTTTGTCATTTTGTGGGAGCGCCACTCAATAAAAAAAATCAATGCCCCAAGTCGGATTCGAACCGGCGATGCTGGTAGATCCCAGATCGGTAAGACGGCCCTAATCTAAATTTCAATTGTCATTGATACAATTAGTTAATAATGGCTCAATTATGATTATACATTGTATCCACGAAAATAAGGCTGTAGTTTTCTTTTTTACTTCTTCAATTAATTAATTTCTTATTAGTTTAATTTTCCCTAAGCACTATTCGACGGTCCTAGAACAATCGAATAAGGCACGGTCAGGGGTTTGCTAAAACGTTTATTATTTTCGGAACCGACGTAAAACTAGTGGAGAAGATTATAATGGGATTTTTATTTCAAGTGTTTTTCTTTCTTTTTCTTATTGTTTTATATAAGTTACAGGGTATTAATTTTTATTTTTTGTGAAATGTGATGGCATATATATACTGGTACTGGTAATTATGTAAGTAGGCATATAGATCCTTTTTATGTGTGTATGTATTACGGATTTAAAACGAATTCAAAACAGGAACTTATTTGATCTAACGCGTGCTGAAGGTGGAAATACCGAAAAAACTGTAAAAAATAGTTCGCAGATCTTTGCAACAAATAATTTTGTTTAAAATTTTTGACAATCTGCTTACAAATGGTACGGAAAATCGAACAAACATAATGAAGAAACTTGTTTCAGATTTCGATTTTCCGCATGAATTTGTTATCATAACTGAAAAATTTATTTATTGAAGTGTCATCATCTTTACAGCCATTTTAGTTTCCTCTCTGGTCGAGGAAACTCGCAAAAATGATATCTGATTCTAAAGGAAAATTGCATTCTAAAAAATTTTGTTCTTTAGTTTTTCAATTTCTAAACTGTTTGCTTGCAAACTATCAAAAACAGTAAAACCATGATTGAGGTTTTTGGAAATTTATGCCTTCAAGAAAGCTCTGATCAAAAAGGTGCCTAGGGTAAATTAGTTTAAATTTTATTTGCTACTATAATCTGTAAAGAGAATTGCATCACATCTGTGGTTATTCTAGAGTTGCGAACGCTTGAGGAGAATAGGAAAAGAAAATTAACTAAATACCTTCAAAAGATTGACTACATACCACTGTCGTGACAGTGAAAATAAAATAACAGTCCCGGTTTTCAATTTCTTCCAAGTCTTCGCTTCTCTGGAGAGTACAGCATAAAAAAGTACCAACGTGTTTCTTACTATTTATTCTCCGACGTTTCGCCCCACTTTGTAGGGTTTCATCAGGGCTGTTCAAAGCAAACGGGTGAACAGTCCCCCTGAATGAAGCCCTACAAAGTGGGCCAAAACATCGGAAAATAAATAGTTGTAAACTATTTTTGTTTCTCCTTTGCCGCAACCCTGACCATCTTCCTATGTATCAATTTTTACGGTCAAGTATATATACATATATTTATTATTCCATTTTGGATCTCTACATGCTACAGTGTCTTCCCCAAAAAACTATCGCTAGTGCCAATAGCTTAGTAGTTTATTAGTCCTTTGTTCGCCCTATAATTATTATAATAAATTTATTTTGTTTGTAATCAATTTCATTACCTAAACATAATGTTGACATTTTTTTTTGTACCACTTTTACTCAGAATAAACTTTTAAACCCACGATTTGATTTATGAAATTATGTTAAAAAATCAATAAAAAAAAAAAAAAAAAATGTTTTTAAAACTTTCAAGGTTTTCTCTGAAACATTATCTCAGAAGATTTTTATCAAAATACTTGGAAGACTTGAGTGTTTTGACGATATTTCATAAAAGAAGAGGGAATTAATTTTTTTAATTTGTTTAATTACAGTGTTTTATCTTAAACCAACAGTCAATTTCATAACCTCTAAAGCCAACATTATTCATTTAAGAATATACTTTTTATAAAATTCTTTCAGAAATCTTTGAAATTAGTACTAAATAATTTATGCTTAAAACTTCAATTCACAATAAATGTTATATATCATTATTTTACTTAATTTACTATTGCAATATTATTACTGCATTGTATATTATATTTATTGGTTTATTAAAATTATATAAATAAATAAAACAAAAATTTCTTTTGATCATTTTCTCTCCTACTGTCTTGATTCTTCGCCAACATTTTGGCCCCCAGTCCATTATGAAGGGATCCTAAAACATTCATATCTTTTTTACTTGTACTTATCACAGTTACACTGTATTTTAACAATCCAAGTTTTAATTTTTTTTTTCTTTTGCAGGATTTTATGCCCAAATCGAGTTATTTAAAACAATTATATTTATAAATTAACATCAGAACATTTTTTATGTTGTCTACTCCGACTTTATTAAGTGGGAACCGTTAATTGGAATAAAATCTAGCTGTTAAGTTTGATTTTGAACAAATCAGCTCCTTTCACAACCATAGTTCAAGTTACAGTACTTCCTTACTAAGTAATTGAACTCCAGACTCTTCATGGGTAGTAGTAAAGATTTTCAGTTTTTCAAATTTCTAAAATATTGGTTATTTACTTACTAACTTTTATACTCTTGTTTACTCCACTTTAATTATTTAAAAATTTCTTTATTTATTATCACTCTCTTATCAACAAACCTAGCTAATGTTAGGACTCTGTTATCAACAATCTCTTATTAGTTAGTTATATTAATAAGAAAAGGATCAAATGAAATATGTGTTTTATTATATTTATATTAGTATTACTAATATTATTACCAAACACATTATTGTTGATAATAATTGTATTACATTCAATATTACTATAACTCTGTGACAGCTATTTATTATTACACTATTGTTATGATTTAAAATCAATTGATAAAAATGCATATTTGAAAATAGCAAGTGGATAATGGTGTTTGTCAATTATATCGTTACTTCGCTAAGTTGTTATTTGGTTCGTTGTGCTACGGTTTTGTACTTTCTTGAAGTGGAACTTTTTACCGACTTCTACTATCAAGAAAAAATTTAAAAGGAAGTAAATTGATTTCATGACGTGAATGAACGCTCTTGATAAAACGGAAGTGGTAGGGGGAATTTAGATTAAAATATTTCGAAAGATAAAAATGAGTGAATATTCGTCCTAAGTGATAAAATATTTAGCATCCTTTTTGAAATAAGAGGGTTATATTTTGATATAATTCAATATTGTATCTTGACACTACACCGAGATATAGTCGCGAAATGTGGAAAAGATAACGCATGGAATGAAATGATGGCGAAATTTGAACATTTAGTAATTACAGGATTGATAATTGTAAATTGTAATTTCACGAATGAATATTATAACTAAATATAACGATATTTAATAATTTTAATTAAAAACAAAATAAAATAAATATAAATATTTCTGTATTTTTATAAAATAAATATCATAGTTAATAAATTATTTTATTTCCAGAAGTTTCACTTCTGTTGGCCAGTCCCAAGATTGTAATAAATTTTTTTTCCCGTTTTTACTTGTCTGTTTTTTTTATTACTATATAAGAGTTCCTAGGATAGAAGATTGCACCAATCGATTTAGGAAGAACAAAAATCTTTAATTCTAAAGGTTGGAGCCAAAGACTTCGTGAATTTTCAAGATCCTTCAAGCCTGATTTTGTAGATTGTATTTAACATGGAGGTCTATGAGGTGAGGTATCGGTAGCGAACCTCCGTGTTCCCGATGCATCATCATTATTATTTTTTTAAATGTATTTTTCACTAGTACTCTTTTTCAATCGATTTCGTACATTTTTTCTTGATAGAAAGGATATTTATCCTGTAAAATCCCTCAGGTGGAGGTTGAATATCCTTTTAGGCAAGATACATCCTCTACGGGGGAGAGAAGGGGTGCGATGGCGGAAAGCACATCTGCATGCCACACCCGTTTTTTACCCTGGTGACGCAAGAGCCCAGAGAACCAATACAATTTGCCTACGAAAGGGGGCATGCGCGCCTTCCCTTTTTTAACAGCCCCACCTCCTTACATATTTCTTTTCTCTCTTCCTCTCCCTTCTATCCTATTTTCTTACCATCGATCCGTTGTGGGCCGTTGTATTGCCTTGTCCTATAAGATATATAAATCCTCTAGAAAAATAACCCCTCTGTGTACCTTTATGATAAATAGATTTCGTCCATGATGAGCCTATTGAAAAGAGAATTATTTTAAAACTATGTTTAATTTTTCGTAAGAATGAACAATAATGCTCCATTATAATCCGTTTTTTGTATATCCGATGATAAGCACATTATATGTGTATATGTGGGTGTGTGTGTTTTTAAATACATATAAATGATGAACGTAAAAAATTTGAATACAATAATTATTATTACACCTTCAACTTACATAAATGAGGAACCTGATGCGGTTAATTATAAAATATCAAGAATTAACAGAAATTATGAAACGGTGTTATACAGGCCTCCTTGAAATTGTAAATATACAGAAAAATTAGATTTTCCATATATTTATACTTAAAAAAAAAATCATATAGTGTCATACAATACATATATACGATTTACAAAAGATTATTAATAGAAATAAGTATACAAATGAATATATGAATAAATAACAAACAAATAAATAACGTTAAAAAAATAATGAACATATGAATAAATAAAAAGCAAATAAATAACAAAAACACTTTTTATAGGTTGTATCCTTGAGAATGGCCTGAGGGCCGAAACGTTGGAAAGTTATTAAAGAATAAAGGTTGGGAGTAAAAAGGATCAAAATTGTGTAAATTGATAATAAAATAAATCACTCTCAAACAATCATAAAATAAATAATTAATCTAAATAAATAACGTTAAAGAATTATGAATTATTTATGCACAGTAAAGAATATAAATTAGTCATAAATAATTTAAATCTGAAAACATAAGATAACGGAATTAATTCATAGACATGGGTTGTTTTTATTTATCTAATTCTAAGTTTTCAACAAATGTATCAAATTGTAAAACTAATATAATTTGAGCGTAGATTGGTATTCCTAAATAAAAAATATTTTCTGTATTTTTAAAATTTCTTTTCATTTCATATTTTTCATATTGACTTTGTTTATACCTTCTGTGTATACGTCTCTGATCATGTATCTCAGACCTAATTTAGCTTTGAAGATGTTGACACATCTGACTGGGGAAAAGCTCAACTAGTGAAAAAGAAATTTTTTTTTCAATGTTTGATTACCTTTAAAGCATTGAATCATAAAACTATCAAATTACTTAGTATTTTTTTTTAATGGTTTCTAGTGATATGTGACTTGTTATTAGGTAGTATTATTCAGATTGTTGCTGTGAGATTTCCTCATGTCTGCACTTATCTTATATTTTTTTTTATTCTAATGAAGCCTGAAATGTTGACTTATTAAATAGTGTTTCAGACAAAAAAAGTTTGTTGCAGTCTTTCAATAATATTCTAACAGTATTTTTGTCTTCTTTATTATTACCCATTAGATGACCTACTTACAGATTTCGTTGGAAACTAAAAATAGGAAGAAAAAAAATTTAGGTCATATTGTTGCTCTTTGTTATATTTTTAAGTGACAGACCCCCGAAAAATTATATAATGATAATTATTTTGAGAATAATATAAATTACTTTTAACTTAATTAATTACTATACCATTACAAATAATTTTCATTGTTTATAAATTAAGCTAATTATTAAAAAAGAAACAATTATTTTATTGTGTATTTTATTATTTTATTGATATTATTTTAAACATACATTATTTTATTTACTAATATTTATATTAAAAATTTAATAAAAACTTTTTTAAGACAAGACAATAATATTCTAATGTTTCTAGATCAAGTGAATAGTTAAAAAACAAACAATTATTTTATTGTTTATAATTATCTATTAGCTATAAAACTATTCAAGAGATTTTTTTTACATAAATTATTTTATTTACTAATATTTATATTAAGAATTTAACAAAAACTTTTTAAACGCAACAAAATAATATTCCATTGATTAGAATAAATAAAGAAAAAATCTAATAATAGTTGGAAAAAGATAAATAGAGTGAAGACCCTTTCAAAATGTCATTTTAATTATTTTTTCAATGTTTTCCATATTAAGCATAGTTTAAAAAAAATTCTTAAAAAAAAAATAAATCATACCTGTTTATAGAAATATGGAAGTTTTGTTTTTAAATATTTTTTTAAACTAAAATTTATAGTATGAATTTAACAAAAATTTGTTAAAAACTAAAAAAAATAATATTCAATCCATCAAAATAAATAAACAAAAATTTACTAATTTTAGTCGGAAAAAGATAAATATGGTGAGTAAATACTTGAAGCATGCTTGTCCCTAAAAAATTATTAACGTTGAATTATTGATGAATTTTATTATTTAAAAAAAATACAGAATTTAACTAAAGAAATATTTAATATTTCTTTTTATGCCGTAACGTGACTATAATAATAAGTACTTATTAATAGCTACTAAGAATGGTTATATTTATATATAGCATAAAGTTGAGCGAAGATATAAAGTTGAAGTGGTGGGGGAAGAGTTGATGTTTACTATGGAGTTCAACAACCCACATGAGAAGAGAACTAGGATACAGACAGATACATGCCGTTAGGGAAATCTGCATGTGCCATGCGTCAGTTTATCGATCATGATACCGGGCAGGCGCGAAGGTAGAGTTGGCAACACCGCTCCCCCTACATTGGGGTAATAGTCACCCTTCTTAGTAGTCATCATCGATTAGGGCAATTATACCAAGGTGCGGTGCCTGTGCCCAGTCCCCAGTACAGGGATGCTGGGCCACGGGCGGTGTCCGCGCCCTTCCTTCGGGCCGTCTCTGGGGGCCCGCGGGGAAGGGGGCAAACAGATTTTTTATGATCTACCGCCCCTAACAAGCCCAGTAATGACACCCGCTTACCTTTCATTTACGACCAGTTCCTCTTCGCCATATAGATACATTATTAATCTGTAATATTTCCAAATAGTACGATCAGTTACATTTATGGTCAAAAAATAAATTTAATCTTTCTCAATTTATTAGATAATTAGATATAAACAATAAATTGATAATAGTATAGTAGAACAATGGTCTGCCGGGCCTTTTTAAAACTAAAAAAAAATAAAGATATGATATGTATTTATAAAAAGATAATAAATAAAATAAAAACTGATTAAATACTAACAAAATAATTTATGCAAAACATAAAGAAAATTTAATTTAATTAATAATAAAATAAACAAACATTCGCATCTATCTACAACATTAACATTCAACTTTAGAAAGTTCGAACCAAGCTTTGTCACTTTGGCGTGGAAGACCAAAGTAGGCCCTCCCAGAGATCCCAGCACTTCTCTCCCAGCCGCGTCACTGCTATTGTAAACCAATGTAGATTGAGTGCATAAAGAAACAATATATTCAGTAAATAAACAAATGTTTATTAAAAACAACTTTATTACGGTTGTTTGTTTTCTGAGGGTAGTTTATTTTTAATTACTAAATATTAATCAGAATTGTTGAAGACAAGATTTGGACCATATTAAATCCGATTTTTTTAAATGTAATATTTATCGATGAATTAAATTCAAAATAAATATTATTAGATGTTTTTAATATTTATATAGGATCTGTAAATATGTATATAAGCTCATATAATATCACTACTTAATTTGTTTTATTTTATTAGAGTATGCCTTAAGATTTATGATTTTGCATTTTTGTCAATATTTTTTTTCATGTGATTTATCTGATTTTCTTTTAAAATAATAATTTTTGACATAAGGGAGTGGGTCGTTCATTGGTAAGGAAGTGGGGGGGGGGGTCCAAGGGTTCGATTTGGCGGTCTAGCGTAATTCTGACTAAATCACCTCCTTGCACAACAGTAATTCCTTACAAAATACAGCACCCTTGGACCTTCATGGATTGTAGTGGTACAGATTTAATTTAAATTAAATTTTTACATAAGGAGTAATTGTTCCTTTTTGTTGATTATTTTTAGTCCATTTGTGTTGATTTTAATAATTGTTTTCATTTTATTTTATTAGAAGTTAGTCACTTTATGATTTATGATATAATATATGGTTTTATTTTACATATTCAGTCAATTATTGTTGTTAATTTTTTTCCTAAGTAATGATGTTTATTAATTCAATTTTTTTTTTAAATTTTGTACCTTACTCTGATTTTTTTATGCCTGTAACATTATTATAAAGGGACTATAGCCCCAGAGTAAATAAAGAATATTATCATTATAGTAATAAATTTTTTTTTTAACATTATCTAATTAATGGGTACTATCCAAAAAAGATCAAATATTGGTATTTTCTCAATTCTGTTTAATCAAAACAAAATGAAATGAGGTGTTGATAAATTTAATATAATTTTCTATTTTTTTTTTATTTTTTTTTTTTTTAGCTTTTGATATAAAAGCCTGAAATTGTAATTATCTCACAGTGTTCCCAGTCGGGACATGACACCTTTAAAGCTTATCTCTCAATTAGTATTTCGATTAGGAACCAATCCCTTTGTTCATTGTTGAAGAATTCCATTCATAATAACATCCCTGATCAAGACCCACATCGTAGGCCTAATATTAGCAATTAAAATTAGTTGAAAACTATTTTTTTTTTTATATATATATATATATGTATATATTTGATAAATATAAGAAGATGGGGGTTGCGGTCAAAAAAAGAACAAATAGTTTATAACTATTTTAATGTCCGATGTTTCGCCCCACAGGGCTTCATAAGGGCTGTTCAAAGCGAAAGATTGAACAGAAACTATTTTTGTTTTTATTTTTATTAACCGGAGTACTGACTATAAAATATTTATGTTACGAATGTGCTATGGTATTTTTATATTTTTATTGTAATGTTATGGCTATTTGATATATACCTATTTTACTAATTATAAAAATCAATGTTTTAAATAAGTTAATTCATTAATTAAAGAAAATTAATTGAATTATATAATGTTTGAGCATGCTCAGTCTCCACGTACTGCTGTTTTATTATATTTTTTTTTCGTTGCACTCATAATCTAGATATTTTTCATGGGACAATCTACCATTTATAAGTTATTGCAATATTATTTTTCAGGACGTGGGAATATGCCCGACACAATTTTAAGGTATTCCCTATAAATGTAAAAAGAGGGATGTTAGGGTTTGATCAGCTGTAGCTAAACTCCATCCGCTCCCAAAAATCTGGAACCTCCCTGCATCTTCCACCCTCGCAGATGTGAACAGACCTGACCCAGATTCGAGAGCCACCTGCGGAGTTATAAAAAAAAAAATTGAGAACCTGTGGGAAAAGTAAAAAAACTCTTTCCCGTTCTACGGAAAAACGGGTCCTTTATCTAGATCTACAAGTTCATTCAATGCCTGTCGAAAAATGCAGGGGTTGCTTCGACAGGTGTGGATTTCAATCCCCGCGCACTTTTTTAGCAAAGTAGTAAAAGACCAGTTTTTTTTTTTTTTTACTGTTTAGCATTGAAGAACCTTCTTGTCTTCGGCTAACAACAGACATCTTAGAGGATGTAGTGAACATTCAAAACACCCCTAGTTTATAAGGGCTCAACCTTTATCCCTTATCACTAGAATATTGGCAATAAAAATCAGGTTATCTTATAAAATATCGACAAGTAGACTAT
This sequence comes from Halyomorpha halys, assembly GCF_000696795.3. Lineage (NCBI taxonomy): Eukaryota > Metazoa > Arthropoda > Insecta > Hemiptera > Pentatomidae > Halyomorpha > Halyomorpha halys. The sequence goes on from NW_027105032.1 coordinate 1,097,311, forward strand.
GGGATGGACAGAAGAAATAAATAAGATAAGAACAGTTCATATTTTTAAAAGATTTCTTTAATATATGAGTAACTTAAAAAATATAAGTACTGTAACATTATCCAAAATAGGTATAAAGGTTTCCAAGTTTTCATTATAAATATAAAAAACATTTTTTTTTTTAAATTTATTTATTTAATGTAATTTACAACTGCACAAAATAATACAATAAGTAAATATGTTGTATGTTTCATATACACTTGAAAATCTTGGGAAGGAACCACCCATCGGTGGTACTTCAAACATTAATTTAAATTAGAAGGTCCGTAGAAGGCCATCTTCTTTTCAGACGCCTCGGAGGATTGTCAGGGATTGTTAAGGATGAAAGATAAAGAATTAATGGGTTAGGATGGTTAAGCAGTTTGGAATGAAAAGACGCATATCTGTTTTGGGCCAATTCTGCAACAAATGGGATGTCTTTGTGAAAGAGTTTATTTGTAACGTAATAAGGAGCATCAAGGATTTTACATAGAATTTTGGATTGTAAGGATTGGATAGGGGTGGAATTTGATGGATTGGTGGAGCCCCAGAGCTCAATTCCATATGTCCAAATTGGTCTGATTATTGTAGTGTATACTAATTTTTTGTAGTGAATGGGTTTTTTTTTTGTTCTTTCTTAGCTCCTGGAGCAAGTAGTGAATGGGAAGTTTAGAGCGTTTGTCAAGTAAGTGTTGTAGCAAATTGATTATCTAAAACTTTTGACGTTATCATGATGAGAAGGTGACGGACTGTGAATAGTATATGTATATATATAAGAAGAAGATGGTTGGGGGTGCGGTCAGTAAATAACACAAATAATTTGAAAAAACTTATTTAATAATGCCAACATTTCGGCCAGAGTTTCTAGAAGTACAAGATCAGAAATCTAAGTAGATTTCGTTAAACATTTTTGTGTTATTTACTGACCCTATTTATTTACGCACCCTCACCATATTCTCCTATATTTTTTACATTGTCATTTCCTCATATATTAATAGAACAGTGATATATGTAGCGGTGAACTTGTTGGTATTTTTTTGGTTTCTTTAGTACTCAATATTTTGAGTCGTTATGTATGAATAAAAATGTGACAAAATTATATTTTTAAATTAATTTTTATCTGACTCCGTCGTCGGCAAATAACCTTTAAAAATTTGGTAAATTCTAGGTTCCTGGATAACGTTGATGGTGACAGTGAAAGCTGTAGTAGCCACTACCATCGTAGAAACTATTACATTTGTTCTCGTGACAGAACGGTCTTACAGTCGTGAATCACTTAGTACTTAATAGTAATCTCAACTATTTACGCTTGCGCGGCTGTTAACTCATAAAATTGACCTTATTATTTATAAACTTGTATGTTTCCTGAACACGTGAGGTAATTGTATTTAAAAATATCAACTTGGATTTAACCCAGAAAAAAACGCAGGAACTCAGTCAACTAGTAATAGGAATTTTCTCACATAGGACCACTATTTTATTAGAGCAATTATCATTATCTGAGACCTTATCTTGAAACTAAAACGATCCCTAGCAGTGAATCTTTTCGTTCTATGAATACATCATCAGCTGCTAATCTAAAACTTCGAACATGTATGTAACTAACTCAAACTTATGCAAAGTTAGTAATGCTATATCCTATCCTAAACAGAAATTCCAAACTAAAACCAGAAACAACTGTTCTTATATTTAAAACAATCCTCAGGCCACTGCTGATGTACGGCTGTGAAGTCTGGGGAGCGACATCCTTCACGAAAAGGAAAAAACTACAATATTTTCAAAATAAAGTACTAAGAATCGTAGTTAATGCTCCTTGCTTCATAAGAAATAGCTAATTGCATCGCGAATTACAAGTGAAGTCAATAGAGGATTATATCAAAAAACGGTTCATGAAGTTCCACTCCCACTTGCCGACAGTTAAAGGAACAGTGACCTACAACCTGGGAAACCCAACCTCAACCCGAACACTGAAGCCCAGACTGTTGCAGGACATTCTTTTATAAATTTTTAGTAAATATAAAATTAACTCATGGTCATCACACTACCTCTATTTACTTATTATTATTATTCATTTTATTTAATCATTATTATTTTTTTTTCTCTCTCTTCCCTTTTTCAAGTTAACTTGTTTCTTTTTACTATTAGAAGACAATTGTTTTTTTATTTAAGTGTACCAGTATCATTATTTTCTGTTATTAATTGTCCTTTCCTTTTTTATTAAGAAGCATTATTCTTATCTATTTATTCTATTATTATTTTTTTTAATTATAATAAGAACATTTTATATAGTTAGGGGTGTCATTTGTATGACTATACCCCCTCATAATCAACTGTTAAAAAATATATATAATATAAGTTATATCAACCATGTAAGGCCCACCAGGCCGATCTAGTATAAAAATAAAATTAAAAAAAACAACAAAAAAAAACATGTATGTGACTATGTTTAAATATTATTAATATAAATCCAGAAACCTTAAACAATTAATAGAAAATTCAATGTGATAATACATCAAGGATCTAAAAATTTGTGAATTTTCTTGTTATACTTAAATAACAATTGAGGTGAAGATGTTGACCGTAGATTAATAATTGGAGAAGTTAGTCGGGGGGAGGGGGGTTACGGTCAGCAAAAATAACATAATTAAACAAAAAATTATTTATTGATCCCGACGTTTCGATCTGAGTTTCAGGTCTTCATCAGGAAGCTTGTATCAAAGAGTTCCTAGCTAAAACTGAAACGGGAGTCTTAGGGCCGTTTGTAGCTAAGGTAGTTGAGGTCCAGGTCTTAGCAATCTGAGAACTGCGGGCGGCGCCGGTTTAAATCCGGTCCGGAGCGTTGACTTTGTTGACCCACAAAATGAAAAACTTGATCCTCCCAACTTAGTTGGAATAGGTTCGTCACCTGTAAATAAATCACCCCCCCCCCCCTCTCCCCCGGTATGTCAGAAATGACAACAAAAGGGGTCATAAAAAAATATATATACATATTAATTGGATCAAATTGTGGTAGTTGAGCCTAATTCTGACCAAATCACCTCCTTGTAAAAAGTACCCGTTGTTCAAGTAACAGAACTTCTTTACAAAGTAATAGACCTCTGACAATTCATGGGTTGTAGCGATACAGACTTAATTTTTTAAATTTTTATATTAATTATTACTTTTATTTTAATGTATTTATTTCCTTGCAAGCATATTTTTATATCCATATAAATATGTGTAGAGTTATATTTTTAATTCTAGTTAAATTTTACTAATATGTGAATCTACATTAAATTTTTTGTATATATGTATTATTTCAATATTTAAAATTCATCAAGTAGGTACATTTTATATCATATTTGACAAAGAGAAAAAAAAAGTATTAAGTTAAGAGAGAACTATATTTAAAGAATTGTATGAAAATAATTTTTAAAAAATGGATAATAATTATAAAATAAAAATAATATATCTGATGGGAAAATTACATATACAATAAAACAACAAAAAATTTTAAACAAAAACCAATTTATACTTATAAATTGATTTTTGTGTTATCATTATAATTATTTATTTTACTTTTAAGATATTATAGTAATATATCGTGCCAATAAACAACAACAACAACAAACAAACTATTGAGATATACAATAGTACTGTTTTAACTGGTAGGACAGAGTGGTTTCCATCTGCTTTTACTTTCAGTCAAAGCCAATGTCTCCACTCTCCCTTGCAAACAGTGACCCACCCAGATTTTTTTACATCCTAAGCCAACTGGCCATCAGGTATCCAAAGACCCAAAAGTTTTGTTTTTTTTCTAGGAAGCTCTGTCGACTTTCCTGCCTTGTAAAAAGTAAAGGTAAACGCACTTGTGATTGTGGGGGGTGCAAAGGGGCGAATATAACTATAACTGTAAAATACACCCGCCTAGGGTACTGTTAGTCTTTGCCAAAAAGCCCGCGGTACCATTCAATAAGGAGAAACAAGTAACAAAAAAACGGAATGTGCTAAAAAGAAAAAGTCAAAAAGTGGCTTGTTTATGGTTTATTTTCACTGAAATAACCCTTGTCTACTACTGTTCTAACGAAAGGAAAATTTATTTGTGTAGAAAGTGTTTTTGGAATGCGGCTCCATTCACATAGTCATTACAACTAAAAAAAAAATAGCAATACCCTGAGACATACTATACTAAAGAAAATATTTTATTTACATTACATTATATTTATTACTTATTCAACATTCGAAAATATCATAATATTTAGTAGCGAAATTTCAAATTAAAAATAGATATCACCAATGATTTCTTAATCTTTCAAAATTCATATACTTATTCCTGTCGAACAGATCCGTTACTTAGGACTACATCTCGACAAACGATTGACATGGAATCCTCATACAAGACTAAAAACACAAGAAACTGCTCGTAGATTCCGACTATTGCAACATTTACTAGACAAACGGTCTAAATTCCCAATCCATTACAAAAGACTGATCTACATGACTATTATAAGGCCTATCTGGACATACGGAGTTGAGCTTTGGGGCTCCACTAAACCATCAAATTCCTCCAGAATTCAATCCTTACAGTCCAAAATCCTTCGTAAAATCCTTAATGCTCCTTACGTTGACACAAATCAAGTCATCCATCAGGACCTCAATATTCCATATGTTGCCGTTTTGGCCAGAACCAGATACCATTCCTTCCATAATAAACTTCTCAACCACCCAAATCCACTTGTTTGTAATCTTGCTTCTCTTTCATTACCTAATAATCCTCCTAGGCGTCTGAAAAGAAGATGGCCTCGAGACCTTCTTCTCTAGAAATGTTATTGGAGTTCTATCAGTGGGTAGATTCTCCGCATGTTTTTATCATGTTACTATGTCACCTACAGCAAATTTACTTGTTGTATATATGTGTTACAGTTGTAAATATCAATAAATAAATTATTAAAAAAAAAAAAAAATTCATATAAGTGTCCTTTTATTTTATTTCACTTATTGTGATCGTGCAAAATATCCAGTTTTTGACAAAAATGTATGTTTTGAGGCCCTCCTAGTTCAAGTCTTCTAAAATGTTCTGGGTCTGTATATGAACAGTCTAGTTCAAAAATCAAAATTTGTATGAGACTGAAATTATATATTTAGAAGAAGTTTATGTCTGGAATGTGACAGCACGTTTTTCAATAAAATTGATCGACACTTATATAATCGATTTTTCACATTTTTTCGAGTTTATCGAAAACGGCTCAAACTATTTTCATTAAAATCGGCATGTCAATGTACAATTAAATTTTCATTAACATCAGGTGGGGCTTAGCCTCACTGAAATGGCTTAAATGATGAATTTTCAAAAAATCTGTCTCTAGATTATCTTTAATTTTGTTTATTTATAAAAATAAACTGTTTGCATTGTTAGCAACAATAAACAATGAATAAATACGAAATATTAAAGAACTTTATGAATAATTAAAAGAGATAAAATAAAACATAGAGACATTTGATTCAACCGGGAAAAGCCAAAACCACTCAATCTTTCCCCATCAAATTACGGCTTAGTTATCTTTTGTTGAACTGTTGTGTACTTGGCAAAATTAATATTTGTTAACCCCACCTCAAGAAACCTTAATTACGAATTTTCAAAACAACACACAAAAAAATAAAATTTGTTCATAATTTTCATCTCCATTGTCCTTTTTTTTTATTTACAAAAATAGTGATAACTTTAACATGAACCTACAAATCTACATAAAACCTGGGGACGTAAGTCGAATGCTAAGTGATTGTCCTGCGATACGCTCACTGCGCCAGATTTTTACTAAAATATTTAAGGAAGCATGAAATGAAAATTTAGAAACGAAAAAGTTTAAAGTAAAATTATTAATTGCCAATTATTTATTTAAAACAAATATCAATGTTTTTGAAACTCAGTAATTTCACCCGATAGCATTACTTAAACTTTTTATCTATTTTATGTGAAGTGGTTCCGCATAAATGTTTTAGAACAAAAATGAAAATTATATAACTATACGTCACGTATTTATTATGTATTATATAAATATTCCTTGAACCTAACAGTGAATAGTAATTAATTTCGATAAGTAGATTACGTTTTTTGTTTTAAATAAATTTCTGTAGATCACAGTTAACTATTATAAGTAGATATGACACTGATTATTATCGTATATTTGTTTTGCCACTTGTTGAGTTTGATTTTTAATATTCCGAGATTTCCATTTTTAATGATGTACAAGTGTTCTTTTTATTTAACTGGAAATGGCTTTTTAGCATTTCAGAAACGTTTCTTCGAATACGATTCAGAAAACTACTGTTCTGTTGACTTTTAAATTACAATTTTCATTTATTGGTGTTCAAATACACATTTATACAATATAGACAGAAATTTAAAAAAAAATGTAAGTAATAACAATTAAATTAATTGAATAAAAAAAATAATTAAAAGAAACAAAAATTAAATTCAAAAGAATAAAGAAATATGTATATCCATATTAAATTATATTATATCAAATAGCCATGAAAAATTGTGGAAGGACTAAACAAGGAAATATTCCAAAAAATCTAAGGATGCAAAAGCTTAGGAGGATACATCAGGTAGTTGAAGGTAGAAACGGAAAGACTAGGAATAACAGACCAGGTCTGTCTGGACGGAGAAAGAGAAGGAAAAGACTGAAGGAAATCAAGTTTCATGTGGGAACGAGAAATTCGAAAAAGGGGACATGTGGACAGAATAAATAAAACAAATGAACGCTGAGATAATGAGGGAAAATGGAAGGAAAGGAAAAACAAAAACAATCGAGAAGCCTAAAGTATGATATTCACGTGGTCTCTAAGGCCGTTCCATGAAAAATAAAAGATAAATACTATCTGGATTTGTATAAATAAAAATATGAATCTATATAAAAAATGTAATAAAATAAAACTGATCACGTAATAAAAATAAAATAAAATAGTTTATGTATGTGACAAAGAAAATTAAATTAAATTAAAAAACAAAAACATATTCCTACTTTAAATAACAAAAATAAAAACACATTCACACTAACTTTTGGTTCTATATATATATACTTGTATACTATAAACGTAATATATTTATTTAGAAAATTTTCTTTAAAGAAAAATCACTATGAAAAAAAATTATGTTAGACCTAAGTACTAGAGGTTTTATTAATTTATTTAAATATTTATTTTACTGAGATCAGATTTACTAAATGCATTGTAATGTACAGTTGTAAATAATAATAAATAAATAAAAATAAAATATGTATTTATATCTGTAGTTTATTAATAAATATGTATGTAATAAATAATGATTTACAATGTTTGTGATGAAGTGCCAAATCGACTACTGTTGTCCTTGATGATGAAAAAGTTACGTTACCTGTATTGCTTGTTTTATTTAAATTAAATGAATATTGTGCAAAAAAAAAAAAATAAAATAGATTTATTGATTTTAAAATGATTCATAAATTTATCTCAATCCTGTGACAAGGAAGGAAGTTTAAAAAAAGAGGAAAATTATTGACACGCTCCTTCAATTTTCCTCAAAACCATATATATGAATTACACCAAATATTCGACTCGTGATTTCAATTTTTTTCCCCAATTAATGATTGACTGTTTATCACCTGAGAGGAAAATTAGTAGCATCTTTTCCCCCTGTCGATTTAGTTTAACTTGTATTACAACAAATAATTATTTTATTTATAGAATTTCCTATGCATTTTCAGAAATCACAATATTCGGAAAAATCCAAGCTGCAATTTTTAGTTGATCTTAAGATGCAAAGGCTTTTTATATTTCTTAGTTTAGTTTATTAAGTTTTAGTTTGGTAAAGTGCACAATGGAAGTAGCAATTATGTCAGTAGTTGCATGTTTTAAGCAAAATACTCAGGAGGCGAAATATTTTGGACAATTGTTCTTTCGTGACGTTATAGGAACAAATAGTGGTGTTGGAAAAGAGATTATTTAGAAAAATCCACGAAATCATAAGTTCCAGTGGCGTGGCTCGGATTCAACTTTCACTGCATTCAAAAGAATTGAAATTCCTAATTCTTATTATGTTTTCTATTCTGCTAAGCATTCCACGTATTTAATAATTCTAGCTTATTTTTTATTTTTAATTGTTAAAAAAAAAAGTTGACTAAAGTCAACTGTGCCGAGGCGCGTACTGCTTTAAACGGTAAATTATTTATTAAGTTCCAACAATGGAGTATTTAATTTACGTTATGGAAGAAGGGAACCTGCCATTTTAAAAGCTTTTTTTTATCATGATTTGAAAAAAAAAAATTATTCTTAAAAAATACCTAATAATTTAGATTAAATATTTTTCATAACGTTATGGAGGAAGTGAACCTGCCATTTTAAAAGCTTTTTTATCATGCTTTGAAAAAAAAATTATTCTTAAAAAATACCTAATAATTTAGATTAAATATTTTTCATAACGTTTTTGAGCCTTATGGCAACAATAAATTATTGCTTCTCTGTGACACAAAATGGTGGTTAGATCAGATGCAGATGCATTGTGATTGGAGGGTGATTTGAATAATGGTGGGGGAAGAGGAAAGTAAGGGTTGGATAAGGTTGCAGGCACCAGGCAAGCGGACACCTTTTAAAAAATAACGTGGCTCCACAGCAGTAAGTACGTCAGTAGGCTAGTAAGTTACCAGATTGAGTTAGTCATTGAACGAAGAAACGGTTGAAAAATGGAATAATAATTTACTTAACAGATAATTTCCCTTAATATTTTATTTTAGCAGTTAAATATTATTTTAAATTGATCATTGATATTTATCTGGATACCAGAGGCCTACCTAGACCATATTGATCAACTTTAAATAATTAATATTTATCAAAGATGAATTACAAGATTCTCTGTCCTAAATACCATTGCAGAAATTAAGTGTTGTCACTGAATCTTTCGAATTTATCGATTTTTTGATCTTTTATAAATCAAACCGAGTTAATTTCTTAAATAATTTTTTTTTTTCATTTTTAAAAAGTATGAAGTCTGACGTAAACAGAAATCTCACCAGATGGCATAACTATAAGAAATTCATGTATCTGAACTGTTGTGCAGAAATATAGGGTGTAGAGAAAATGTTTTGCGTTGTTTCTTGCTCTAGTAGCTTAATATAATCATGACCCATCATGAAGGAAAAAAACATTCGATACCACCCAAACCCGGAAAACCACTCTTGAAGATTGTGTGAGCTATCACATTAAAAAAATAAATACGCAATTTTGCAAGATGTTGAAGTTAAACCACTTATCCAAATCAGTAATAATACCGTCATACTCAAAAATAAGCGTACATTATGGAACATTGTGAGTTATATATTTTTGACTTTTTGATATATTAGTTTCAGAGAACGGATGATAAGTTGGTGAATATGTAGGACGGATTATACGATATGTTACAATAATGTAAATCTGTAGAAATGGTAAAAACTCACTATCCCAGGAGAAAAAAAGTAATTTTTTTAAAATTTTAAGTTCCAAAATTCCTCAGTTTTTATAATAATAATAATAATAATATTAATTAAAAAATAAACTGTTATTGTAACTTATTGACATGAAGCTTGTTTGTTGAGAGCTTATTAACATATTTTTATTTTTTATTGACATTTACAACTGTATATAAAATACAACAAGCAAATTTGAAGCCAGATCATAATGATATGAAACAGCATGTAGAGAAACTACAGAGTAGTAGAACTCTAAAAACATTTTACAATATAAGGTCACGAGGCCATCTTTTTTTCAGGCGCCTCGGAGTATAGCCAGGAATAGAAGAGGAAGCAAGGTTAGAAACTAGTGGGTTTGGGTGGTTAGGGAGTTTATAATGGAAGGAATGATATCGGGTTCGGGCTAGATCGGTTACATAAGGAACATTTAGGTCTTGGATGGTTTTATTAGTAACAAAATGAGGAGCATTGAGGATTTTGGATTGTAAGGATTGGATACGAGAGGAATCCGAAGGTTTATCGGAGCCACAAAGCTTAATTCCGTGATTTGATGAGATTTGTTGGGATTTATTTTTATCCTCCAATTTCGACACCATTCTTCGAGGGTTGTGATATGGGACTGGAGAGTTTGGAATGCAATGAAACGCGTATTGTTAACTGTGTCATCAGTGTAGCACACATGTGTCATCAGCATACGTGGTAAGGATACTGTTAGGAGTTGTTGGGATGTCGGCTGTATAGGATGGGACCGAGGATACTACCTTGAGGAACACCAGCGGATTGAAAATAAAGGGATGAATAGGCTTATTAACATCATTTCCTAAAAGTATAACGTGGAAAATGGTATAAGTTACGAAATGGCCGAAGTAGGTTTCTATATGTTTTACAAACTGTAGACTCCCCACCCCCATTGTTATGTAGTATTATATTCTGTCATATATTTTTAGACATTAATAATAGAGATCTGAGAGCACATTCAAACAACTTAGCTAATAGTCGAGTAAAATAGTTTAAAATTTAGTTGGCTCCTTACTTTGTCACAAATAAAATCATACATAAAGACCTTAATGTTCCCTATGTAACCGATCTAGCCCGAACCAGATATCACTCCTTCCATTATAAACTCTCTAACCACTCAAACCCCTTAGTTTCTAATCTTGCATTCTTTTCCATTCCTGGCAATCCTCCGAGGCGCCTGAAAAGAAGATGGCCACGAGACCAGCTAATGTAAAATGTCATTAGAGTGCTACCAATGGGTAGTTTCTCTACACGCCTGTAACACTCCAATTTAACTTAGATCAGATTTACTAAATGTATTATAATGTACAGTTAAAAATAGCAATAAATAAATATTAAAAAAACAAAAAAACAATTTAATTGTAGCTCGAAGTAAGTGTAAATTAATTTCTATCAACGAATTTTTACAATATTTTAAACTGTTTGAAAAATATGGTCGTAAAACAGTTACCATCCCCTGAGGGTCCGTAGTAAGGCAGATTTTTCAAAATGGCCACCATGTATTTTTAAGTATATTGCCAATAACTCTTAATATATAATAAATAAGTACTACATGTAGCTAAAATTGCATTACTAATTTTAGTGCATTAGAGTTCTTCTAATAGAGTCATTTTTGTTTATTAGTTTCCGAGGTACTGTTTTACTAAAATAATTTTTCCTCAAAAAAAAAAAACCCTGGAACAAATTATGTAAGTTTATTTCGGTAAATATCATGGCAAATCCTATTCATAGAAAAATATTCACTAGTAACTCTTTTACAGTGAATATGACAAGCTTCTAATTGAACCCTGATAGAACTATGTAAGTTTAATATTTGCTAAGACACCATTTTTTTTAAACCAATATTATTTCAATATTTTCTCTTGGAGAGGCCATTCTGCTAGGATAGATCTTGCACCCCTTGAATCAACAAGATGGTGGTTATGTAAGATGCAGATGAGCTTTGATTGGAGGGCGATTTGAATAATGGTGGTGGGGGGAGGGGGTTGGATAGGGTTACCGGAACCAGGCACGCGCACACCCTTTCACCGGCCCACGTGGCCACACTTCCGCCTCGATAACAAATAGAGCTGTAACCCTAGACGAGAACAATGCTGCTATTTGTCAGCTGAGTCTAGTCACCTGGTAACAGTTAGTGTAGTAAATAATTTAAATGTAATGTGATATTTTTCGTTAGCTATTATATAATGTTTATTTCCTCAAAGTCAAAGAAAGAGGTTTGCAATCATATTTCAAAACTGTTCTTCTAAAATTTCACTTTTATTTATTTATTTTTTAATGGTTAAGATTTTATTTTTAAACGACAGATCATTGCCGTTGGTATGTAGTTAATTACCATTAGAAATTAAAAAAACAAATAATAATAATGAAAGCTTAACGAACCCGAAGGTTCGATGCCGATATCACTAAACGCTCTCTGCATAGATCCTTCCAGCGATGCCCCTCCAAACCCAATCCTACCAAATCAGTTTTAACGCAATCCTCCAAAAAAACAAAACAATGATAATAATAATTTCCTTAAAATTCAATTTTTAAACAGAGTATAATAGGATGTTATGTAAGAATAATTTTTTTTTAACTTTATCAGGTATTAACACGCTCGAAAATGGACTACAGTTCATTCGTCTACGCCTCGGCTCGTTCACAAGTGCTTGCTAAACTGGGTGCAGTCCATCACGCCGGAATCCGAATCGCGACTGGAGCATTTCGAACAAGCCCCATTCTAAGTTTGTGCGCTGAATCCGGACTATCGCCACTTTCGTTCAGAAGAACTCAATTAGCCGTGGTCTATGGCTAATTGAGTTCTTCTGAACGAAAGTGGCGATAGTCCGGATTCAGCGCACAAACTTAACACTTAAAAACTTAACATACTCCCTCAAATATTTGAGTTAGAGGAATTATAGTAATCAAGAAAAGTAAAAGTAATTAATTAAAACATTATCATCAAATTTAAATATTTTATAGGACCCGAGTACGGAAGGTTATAAAACGTCCTTTCATAGTGCTATATCTCTAACCCCCCTGTCCAATTATGTTATGTCCAATTAAAATTAAAATGTATGTATTGATTATTATATCATATTTATTTTATTGTTAGAGTCATTACTGAGTTTCTGAAGTTTAAATAATTGGTAAATTATTACAACCAATATTAAGAAAATCATCAATTAAATTTTTTATTGTATTAATATATTTTAGAGGTTATTAAATTTTATAGCTATAAGGCGAAATTAATAATAATATGTTATAAATTTAGACTATAATATTTAGTTAATTTTATATAACTTTATGCTAATCTGGTTCTGAAAAATCTTTATTTACCTGAAACCATCCCTCCTACTATCTAATCCTTTTTCTTTCTCCAACAAATCTTTCATCTTTAGATGGTTTCCAGATCTCAGATATAGCATCTATAGACTCAGATCCTTAGAACAAGGATTTCTTAGTGGCACGATCTCAACTTTCATTCGAAATACAGGGTAAAATTTTTAAGTAGGTGATTTTTCGACGAACTTTGAAGGTATTATTTGTCATGAATGCAAAATAATCAAGATTAAAATACTTGACAATTTATTTAATCAATAGATTTCGAAATGCTCTACTTCAAATTAAGGCCGGACAGCTCTTAATACGCAGATGACACAATTCTTTCTTAATTCACTGGTACTTCAGCAATCAATAACACAGTTTCGCTCAACCAAAGGATGTAAGATCAATGCCAAATCTCTTGTCAGTTGAACATTTTTGTTATTCGCTTCATGGAGTCCATTTTCTTAAAAGAGAACAACAAAATGAACTTCGATTATTATACTAATTTAAGTACTTTTCCTTTGTTTCACCATCATAAATTAAAGAAATCCTTCAAAAAAGATTTTATTAAAACTTTTTCATAGGTAAGAAAAAAATCACACAACTTTCACATATCACCCTACGTCCCTATATTTTGGGGTGATTCGTGGGCTCGTGTTGAAGCTTTCCTTTTTTTGTGATTTTCGAATGAAAAAAAATCCGAAAACCAGGGAAGGTGAAAATTATAAGCAAAAAATTTTTATTTTTATTGTAAAAATTTATATTTTAAGATTTCTAGAGGTAGGAATAACGTCAATAAACTTCCGTTCCATCCAAGAATACTGTAATTCAACAAATGATGATGAAGTCTTAATGTAGTCGGGAAAGATCGGGCGATCTCGGTTAGAATCGGATATTCTTATATTTATCTTTTATTTATTCAAAGGATACGTCCGAGCTTATTTTAAAGACCATTGAAGTGATTAATAGTAATGATAATATTCTTTATTTATTGTGGGATTGATCCCTTTAGAATAATATTAAAGGCGTCAAAATTAGGCTTTAGAGCCTTAGAGTAAAGTACAAAATAAAAATGAAATTATTAAACGTCATAAAATATAATAAAAGTAATGAATTTGAAAATAAAAAAAGAACAACAATAATTAACAGGATATAAATATTAAAATTGATATCAATGACACCATATGTCATATCATAAAACATAAGGTGACTAACTTCTGATAATAAATAAAAGGAAAAATTGAAATACAATTAAACTAAAAATAATAAATGAAAAGGCACAATTTCTGCTAATATACATGTTAACAAGTATAGACGTCAAAAACATCAAATACAGAAAATTTACAAACCAACGGTATATTTTTTTTATTATTGTTAATATGGTGATAATAAAAAACTAATAATTCCTCTAACTAATCATAATCATAAGGAATAATCCAATCAGTGTTTAATCAAAATCTATACATGTTTCGTGTTTAATCAAAATCTTTAGAGTAAATAAAAAATTGTATTTTTCTGTTGTTATGAAAATTCGTATTTTAGCATTTCTTGAGGTGGGTATAATGAATATTAATGTTCCTGCCAAAATTTTCTAGTGAATCTTGAATTTTGATGAATTTAACAACTTGTCGAAGAAGCACTCAGTGTTAATTAGTTGAGTTTCTAAAACCTTTAAAATAATCAATATAAATGTCGTGACATTTTACGAAAACTAATTTTATTATCTAAAGTGAATTTGTGTGAATTTTGAAGTTTGATGCATTGAACATTAGGTGATAATGAATCGCTGATAAATTTTAGAAACCCACCAAGCGCTGTTTCGGTTCTTAAAATTAATAAAAGATTTGAAGTGAAGACTATATATGTGAAATAAAGTTTTGGTTGAATCTTGAAATTAAATTAATTTATTAAAAAATTAAGATAGCTATCTGTTAATTGATAATTTTAAAGGTTTTAGAGATTTTTTTTAAAACTCGTGCAACTCACAAAGAATTTTTCTACGTATACATTCCTCAAGTCGTTGAATTCATCAAACTTTAAAATTCACTGAAAAAATTAGATAAAAAATTAGCTAAGAGATTGTGAAATTAAGGTCGCAATATGTTTATTCATAATTTTGAAGGTTATACACACCATTTTTTTAGCAACTCGACTACCTCACACTAAGTGATAAACGTATTAAAGTGTACTTCACACTTTGATAAACGTATTAAAGTGTACGTATTTTCAATTTATATAACTGAATGTTTATGTAACTCAGTTTATATAACTCTGAAAACTTTATTCGACCTACTTTACTCCAGAACTTTACTTGAGATGAAGACCATATTTAGGAGATCTCGGAATTAGAGATTGCGACGTGGTCTCAATTAGTTTAAAAATATAAAAATTGTGGCAATCTTGGGACTGGCCGACAGAAGTGAAACTGCTGGAAATGAAATAATGTATTAATAATGATATTTATTTTACAAAAATACAATAACATTTTTATTTTATGTTACGATAAAATTTTTATTTAACATCAAACAAAAAGTTTAGCATAACAAAAATAAAAGTCCAAACGTATAATTACATCCCCTAACAATGTGTTTTTTTGCTCTATCTTTTCCACTGTTCACCTCTCTGAGTCAGTGTACCATCAAGATACAATTTTGAAATTTAGCTCATAACAGAGGTTGAAATACTTGGCATCTCCCTCATTTACAGTTTGCAGGTACGATTTATAGTTATCGAGATATTTTAATCTAACTGCAGAACGCTCAGAGTTGCTCCCATCACTTCCGTTTCATCTCAAGCGGGCTTTCTCGTCACGAAATCAATTTACTCTCTGTTCCGTTTAAAATCGAAATATAAGCATCACTAGTGCCACCTAGCGGCTGATAGAAAAAACTTACCTGCCCAGCGACCTCTATGGGCAGAAAAAGACACCAGAGCAATATAGGTATTTCTTAGTTCAAATCCTCTTCATTTCATTATGTGTGAGTAGGCCATCCAAGAAGCTATTCCCTGGCTAGGAAAAGAAGAGGAGAAGAAAATCATGAGACAGGCAACCAGCTATAAAAAAAAAATATGCAAATGCACGAAAATTCAGACTCTTGTTATAATTTTAATTATATTTCCTAAGTTTGCTGTTGTATTATGACCGAAATATAATACAAAAAAGTAGTTTAAATAATATGACAACATTCTTGACATTTGAGTGAAAAGTTCAAAACTAGAAGAGTTGAGAAAATTAAAATATTTTAAATAAGTTAAGAAATATAAAAAAAATCCCTCTTGTAATCGACCTCTTGTGGATGTTTTTTTTCTTCTTAATGTTTAACATTCTAAGTGTTTCTTAATTTTAAAATATTAAATTAAATAATCATTTTTACTAGTATACTGTTTATTTATGTTTCTCCGAAGTTGTTGAGAAAACAAATTCTCTAATCTTGAGGGCCCCATATCTTAATGTGCCCAAGACCCCACTTGGCTAAGATTTTATCCTTCTTTGTTGTACCGACGTCACTGACTTATACTATTCCGTATATATACACTATTAAGACACCAGTAGCTAAAATATTTCAGACAGTATGGTTATTCGATATCCAAGAACAGTTGTTATAATAATAGCACTTGACTGATAATTGGAGGGTCAAGTAGTCAAAGGTGATAAGTTACATTTTTCGAGTTTAACATGACTAATCTCATACCTATCAATAATATCTATAATATCAGTAGTACATAGAAATTATATCATTGATATAACTTTTTATGAATGAGTGGGTTTCGTCTTCTACAATCTACCTGGGCCTTAACACAATTTACGGATTAGTATTGATAAAGCTGAAAAATTATCAATAATCGTTAGTGAATTACAGATTATATAAAAATAATTATTATTGACAAATCTGACAATATTGTCAGTTCTGAAATGTAGATTTCGATGACCTAGCATGAAATATATATATAAATTATATTAACTTAAAACTTAAATACTAATCAATCAATTATAAAATTAACTCTTCAATATGTTCTTAAAATATTATCGTCTTCATTTATTGTTCTATAAAATAAATAAAAGGTTTCTTATTGTATTTATTTGAAAATTACAGCTTATTTACATTTAAATATTTCTGGGTATCATTTAACAAAATTAAATAAACTGTACATAAATCATTAAAATTGTAAATTGATTCATTAGCAGTTGTTTGATGATGGATATGTAACATGGAACTGCTGCTGCACACTTGTATTGCTTATAAGACAGAGGAAGGTGGAAATAAATAAATAATAAATTCTTTTAAAATTTGTTGAGGTTTATTACTTCCATCATTTGCAATAAATTATTATTTATTTATTCATTAACAATTGTACAACGTTTCGGGACCACTGTCCCATATTCATGCACTATAAAAACCTATAACAATAATAAAAACTATGGTATATAACACCAATCTTCTACTTTATATATTTTATTTTATACAATAAAAATCACCTCATGATTTCATATGGGAAATCACCATTTGTGCAAAGAATTGTTTAAAAGAATTGACTCACCAGACTTCCAAGAGAGATAATCCAGATAAATAATAAAATATTATGGGAGAGACACTTTTTCAGAAATTCTTACTTGGAGATATTCCATAAGTCTTCAACTAATATTGATTCTAAATTGTATCTAGTTATATTCAATCTATATTTAATCTGCTGAATCTATATTTAAAATTAATATAAAATTTACGATTATAAATTTATATCTTATAAGTGCCATTGTATTTATATTGTTTTTGTTTTTATTTATAATTACCTGGTTATAGTTGTCAAATATTATGCAATTTAAGTAAAAATAACTGTAAAAATTCTGAGGTGAATGCTTAAATTTGAAAAATGTTTTTTTAATATCATAAGAATTGTTTATTTTAATGACATATTTATATCTATTTGAGAGTGGGGATCTTTGTAGTAAGGCACTGTGTTACTATCTCCAAGGATCCGGATTCGAATCCAGCAATGGCTGGTAGTTATTTTCTGTTTTACTGTAGTCGTGAGTCAGCCCTTTGGGTTCGAGACAGTATGATTCTGACCAAATCACCTCTCACACAGAACTGCACCCCCGACCTTTCATGGATTGTAGCGGTACATATTTAATTTATACCCAATAAAAAAATTACATAATGAGGTGTAGATAGTTGATCGTAGTTTAATAATTGGGGTGTGGGAGGTGGTCCGGTCCAATGAATTTTAGTTAAGACTTCTTTCCTACAAGTTCCCTGATGAAGACCTGAAACTCAGGTCGAAACGTCAGCATGAATAAATAATTTTTATTTATTTATATTCTTCTTACTGACCGTACACTCCGACCTTAATTAAAATAATTACATATTGAATTTAATTTTAAATAATCACAACATATTTTAAGCCATTCTGTCACATCTTAATTATGGAAATGTGACTCAATAGCACTAGAAACAAACAAGCCATTACCTCACAGTCCTTATCAAATAAATGTCTGAAAAATAATTTTTTTCCTTAATATTGATTATATTTTTATTTTCTCGAGAAGCTGACTAAACTTTTTTTCTACAGTATGAATGAATGAACCTACTTTTGACTATTCTTTACTTGTGATTGGGATTTTCCAATAAGATCATATCATTTACGATATCAACTATGACATCACATATCAAAAAGGAGTTGGTGCTTTTGGTTGATAGTATGATTTCTTGATATTATGTCACTTTAACTGAATTTTTTTATTGCTGATTTTGCACAATGTGGAATTGGTTTCCTTAGTTTGTTAACGCTTTAGCAATCATTAAAAAAAAAGTTTTTTAAATCTATTTATTGCTATTTACAACTGTACATTATAATAAATTTAATAAATTTGATCTCAGTTAAATTGGAGGGAGTGTTACAGGCGTGTAGAGAAATTACCCATTGGTAGAAATCTAATGATGTTTTACATTAGCAGGTCTCATTGCCATCTTCTTTTCAGGCGCCTCGGAGGATTGTCAGGAATGGAAGAGGAAGCAAGGTTAGAAACTAGTGGGCTTGGGTGGTTAAGGAGTTTGTAATGGAAGGAGTAATATCTGGTGCAGGTTAAATCGGTTTCATATGGAACATTAAGATTCAAAAAAATTAAATTCCTATAATAACAATTACATAAAAGTTAATCACTATTTTAGTGTTTGTTTCTTTATGTAGTTATTTATAATACCGAAATGAAATTAACAATGCTATTTCTAACAATAATATTTGATTTCGTTGAAACGATTAAAACGTGAATGATCGTTCATGAGGTTTCGTTGTTGACTATTCTGAACTGTAGATATCAAAATGGTTTTTGTAATTTTGGTTAGAAATAGCATTAATAATATTTTGTTATTGACTTAATTATAGGCACCTAAATGTTAATATCACGTGTTTTAATCCCATTTTTTGTAAGAAGAAATTACTCGGAAATTTTTATATTATAATTTTAGCACATAAATGTAATTAATACAATACGAATTAAAATATTCTAATTAACAGAATAAATTAAACTGAAATTTTCAAATTCTTCGACAGATGGACGTAAGGACATGAACCGCTGGAAAAATAATTGTGTCTCTGATAATTGGACAATAAATAAATACATTTAACTAATAAAAACTAGAATAGTGATTAACTTTTATGTAATTGTTATTTTATTTTAAATAATTGTTAAAGTGTTAATGGATTTACGAATCCAATTCCATATTCCACTGTGACATCGCACAAAATCAATAATAAATAATTTCAAGTTTACGTAACATAATATAAGGAAAACGTGCTATAAACCAAATCACTATGACATCATAGATGATGTGCTCTTATTGGAAAATCCCATTTACAAGTAGGGAGTAGCCAAAGTGATTCATAAAAATTAGGGATTAAAATATTAATAAAAAAACTTGGGGTTTGTATTCTTAGTTCAGGATTTTTACATATTTCAGTAAAGGAAAATAGCAGAGAAATATGGAAGGTCCGGTTAAACAGGTATGTTACTGAAAATCTCCATGACTTATTTTCGCTAAGTTGTTAGCATTTTAGAGTATGCTCTCTGCTTTATATTTTAGAGGGCGCAGTATGTATATAGTTCTGAAAAAATAAATAAATGGCAATTTAAAAAATCCACTTTTGTTATTATAATGATAAGAAGATAGTTGATCGTAGATAAAATATATATGGGGAGAAGATGGGGGTCAGGGAAGAACACAAGTAAGTTGAAAAACTTATTTAATAGTGCCAACGTTTCGGCCAGAGTTTCTAGCCTTCATCAAGGATAAGAACAAAGAGGGAGATAACAACCAATGAATATAAAAAACAAAAATAATAAAAAGAGAAACAGAATGATACAAGTAAATAATAATACAGAATGAAAAGTAGTAGAAATAAAGTGATGAAAGAAGTGGAAAAGAAAACGTATATATAGGTAATTATATATGTAAGTAGAATTACATGATTAAGGAAATAAAGAAAAAAAAAAGAGAAAGAAAATACATAATAATTACAAATGCAAGTATATACTTACACAAATTTCATTAGTATACATGTAAGTATATACTTACTTATTTCATTAGTTACATATTTTTTTTCTCTTCTTTTTGTTTCCATTACTTTAATTTTTTAATTAATATGAAATTAAAATATTCATATTTCTATTTCTTTGCATTATATAACTTTAAAATTTTCATTTCCTTGATTATATTATTCTACTTAATAATATTAATAGTAATAAAGGCTTAAAGAAAACCAAAGGTTCGATGCCGATACCACCAAACGTCCTCTGCATACATCCTTCCAGTGATGCCCCTCCAAACCCAATTCCACTAAATCTGTTTTAACGCAATCCTCCTATCTACGTTTCGGTCTACCTCTCGGACGTTTACCCTTTGGTTCAGTGTTTATTAACATTTTAGGGATCCGTTCGTTACTAAGCCCTACAACCTTATACGCCGCAATGCTATAACTTGAATTATATTTACCGGGTGTAGGTCCCTTAATTCAGCGTTCTTTAATCTTCTAAATTCTCCCGTTAATTCATCCTTTTTCGGTCCGAATATGTTGTTTCATTCTTAAGGATTATTCTACTTACATATTTAATTACCTATATATACGTTTTATTTTCCACTTTTTTCATCACTTGGTTTTTATTAATTTTCATTCTGTATTATTATTTACTTGTATCATTCTGTTTATATTTTTTTATTCATTGGTTGTTATCTTGCTCTTTGTTCTTAGTCCTGACTAGGGAACTTATTTGTGTTATTTACTGATCACACCTCCATCCACCCTCTCCTCATTTTTATTATTATAAAAACCATTCTCTAAAAAACTGTATTGTTTTTCTTTTTCTTTTATATTTTTTAGAGTGCTACCAATGGGTAGTTGCTCTACACGCCTGTAACACTCCATTTTAACTAAGATCAAATTTACTGAATGTATTATATAATATACAGTTATAAATTTCAATAAAGATATTAAAAAAAAAAATTCTTAAGATTTTAACTTTAAATAATACTATAAATATTTCATCACATGAATGTTTTTATTTTCAACGTTGAGTGTTTCCGAGAAAATAACAATTAACTGCATAGCTCCAAGAGTTAGTACGTGGCCGAAACGTTTTTGTTTTTAGTTCAAGAGGTCCATAGTTTAAGGCCATATTGAAATTTCTTTGTGATTTACAGCGTTCTTAAGAAAAACATAAGAGTGGAAAATTAGAGCGTTTCAAGATACTTGGCACATTATGGGTTCTGTAGAAATCTGAAAATTGAATGATAAGAATATCGTGGAGAGTGTACGTACGTGTAACTCAGCAGGCTTTGTCCCCCCCTCCTCCCCCCCCCGGGGCACTTTTATCTATACGATTAAAGCCTTTCACATTAAATAAAATATAAATTTTAGTTTTATAAAATATTGAGTTAATCCATTTTTTAAAAATATTATCGTTATATTTCAGTAAGTTAAATTATCTAAGAAAAAATACCTTCGAGTACTAATAAATACCTTAGAGTACTAATCTTTCCCTCCTCTACGACACAACCCCTGATGAAGACCTGAAACTCAGGTCGAAACGTCGGCATAAAATAAATAAATATGGTTTTGTTTATTTATGTTGTTCTTTGCTGACCGCACCCCCCGACAAACTTCTTCAAGAAAAAATACCTTCCATCATTTGTTCCTCCGAAAACCTTCAAATACCGTATCTTTAATCTCTTCTTGTCCAACCAATTTTTAAATAATACCAATTAAATACTTGAAATGAAGTTTGTAAATAGAAAGAAAGACAGATGATTTTATTGCTGATAAAATTTAACTTAAATATTAGTCGATTTTTTAAAGATTTATTTATAATCTGTAAATAGGTATATAATTATCATTACTTTATTTTTTGTTACTATTATTTGATGCCTTATCATATATTATTTAAAAATTGTAAATAATTACACAAAAATTAATTTCTCCTTATTAATTAATTTTTTTTTTTTTTATTACAAGTTAGTTTCTTTTTAATTTTTGATTTATTTTTGCTACGGCATTATGATGTTGGAGTATTTTTTACACTTATTGACTTTATTTATTATTTTTCATTTTATATAAACAGTATTAAATGTCTATAATATTTATTTAAACGTTGTAGCTATATAAATATTATTATTTTTTTTTTTAGTATCGTTGATTGACCGTGTTTAATTAATAAAATGAAGATGTTTCGGTAGCTGTCAAAATAACTCAAATAGTAAATAAAATATTATGAGGGAACGTTTCGCCCTACGTTGCAGAGCTTCATCAAGACTTACAGAATTAAGGAAAGCGAAACAATCATTCATTCTCTAGGACCTCAATTCAATTCAATCCTATTTACTATTTCAGTTATTTTGATTGCATACGAACCATTTTCGTTTTATAAATATTGTGATTTGAACCCCCCCTTTTTTTTGTTTTTATGGATTATTAAATTATCATTTTCTTCAATTTATTATTTTATGTTTTACAAATCCATAATTTTTTTTTTTTAATTTTACTCTTAAGGCTTTAAAGTCCTTTTTGATGTATGTTATGTTGTTTTAGAGGGTCCCATTATGATTAAAATTATTTTTGAAAAATTTTTAAACATGTTTTTTTAAAAAAAGTGTATGTGATGTGAGAAAACATCATTTTTGGATATAGCACACTTAAAAAATCTGCAGTTTTTTTTTTTGGTATTTATGTTAACTCTGTTCTCATTTGAGGCGACAATATGGGTTTTTTTGAGGGAGAAATGTCAATATTAATGTTTAAGAATAACCGAACCCAATCCTATTTATCGACAATTATTTATTTATAGTAATTACCAGCCTGGGAGGATGAGATGTGGGTTCCCCAGAGCTATGGGACCATTATGGTAATGCCCCGGCCGGACATCTGCCTGCCCACATGGTGGATTTACATAGTCTGGGAGTTATTTACATTTTTTAGGAAACACACGAGGGGCGTACCCTACAACTGTTCATAACGCCCGCTTTTGTATTATTTTTTTTTGTGAGTTACTCTCATCTCATCCCCACAGGGGTGTTTTCAGACTCGTAAAAAAACGCGATTCAAGAAGGACTTTCGGTTCAGCGATTAGTGACCTGAAGATCTCGTGTTGTTTTTCCCATGAAGAGCTGATTCTTGGAGGAGGATGAGAACCGGAATATCACATCCTGTGAACATCGTTATTCACACCTAGGAGGATTCGCTGGGAGCTAAAAGGCTCATTTTTCCTTATAAGATAATTGTCGTACTAGTACTAGTACGACAGTGAACTTGAATTCGATAGCTGTTCAACTTTCTGAATGAATGATAAAAATATATTCCAGTGCGAGCATCACAGAACTTTCGCTTACCATCCTACTTATGTTCACAGCATTCGTGTGGATTGGTCGAGTCGTTATTTTGGAAAAAGCGTTCAACATATTGATCATTAACGCCCGTTGTTTATTGGTTTTGGTAATAGTACGAGAGCCCAGGAGGAAAAAAAAAAAGGCAGTTATTTCACCCCAATTTCTGATTACTTTAATGAAAACTATGTATAATCACTAGTCAAAATTGATGAGTCTGTCTTGTATAGGTAGGGGGGAATAAAAAAAAGCGACTTTTTTAAAACGTTAAAAAAAATTAATTTTTAAAAACTACCAACAATACTAGAAAATCTAAGAGAACCTCATTTAAAGTAGAGTAAATTCTTTTAACATTTGAGCCGTAATAGAGGTATTTAAATTCAATAGTTTAAAAAGCAACATTTCATAAAAATGTTGTACAGAGTGTACTAAAAGATCAGTAGTTAGTGAATTTACTTTGAGAAATCTATGTTCCAAAAACCATTTGACGTATATATGTCTATTAGCACTCAAATTAAAGCTAGTTTAATGGACTATAATGTAGTTTATAAAGTTTATCTTCGTAGGAGTAGGGTAACATTTTGTGAAGTTATTTTTTCAAATATCAAAAAAACTACTATTCATACGAAGATAACTACTTTATAGTACAGTTAACTAGATTTAATTTGAGTGTTAGCAGACATCTATACAACAAATAAAGTTTTTCATAAATTAAACCTATTGGCCGAACATCTATAAATCAATTTATTTTACCAAATATTATGAATGTTTATGAATGTATCATAAAAACTACTACTTATACAAAGGTAAAGGTTATAAAATATTTTATGGCAAATTTAAGTGCTGACTAGCATACGTCTTATGGTTTCTGAAATAAAGTTTTTCAAAAATCAAAATTGTCTGAACAACTATAAATCAATTTATTTTAGCAAATATCATGAAAACTACAATTCGTACGAAGATAAAGGCCATAAATTACTGTATAGTACATTAGACTAGCTTTAATTTAAGTACTAATAGACATCTTTACGTCACATAGTTCCTGAGATATAAATAAATACACTAACTACTGATCTTTCAGTACATTTTTATGAAATATTGGTTTTTAAAAAGCTATATCTCGAGAACTATTGAACTTATATAGCTCTATTAGGGCTAATATTGGAGTAAATTTACTCTAAATAATGTTCTCTTAGGTTTCCTAGTGATGGTAGTTTGAAAGATACAGAGTTTCGTATAAAAATAAAAATTTTGAAACAGCCGCCATTTTTTAGTTCCCCTACCTACACTTGTCAAACTCATTAATTTTGACTAGTAACTATACATAGTTTTCATTAAAGTAATAAAAAATTGGGGTGAAATAACTGCCTTTTTTTCTTCCCGGCTCCTTGTACTATAACGTATAGTTGGGGTTGACCACTGAACTGAGTCAACCAGAAGCACCCAGACCCAAGTGGTTACATTGGTGTTTAGAGAACGGGAATCTATCAGAGAATGTGGATAAAAACCATATAAAAACCAAAAAAAATCTTTTTATTTACATTGCCACATTTCACCATTTTTCACTATTGCATATTCATAGGTTGAGTCGTGTTAAACTATCAAATTATTCGTTATTGAAAAAAAAAAAAATAAAACAAAGAAAACAGTGAAGAACTTGAGATTTCATCAATTTCGAATAATTTTTTTGCTGCTATAAAAGTTCATGTGTTGGGGTTTTTCGAGGTGCTAATGACGAATATCAACTTCCTTACTCCAAAGAATAGGACAGTTTAATAAAATATATACTAATGATAAGAGGTTGTTGATTATTCCATATGAACAAAATTTAAGTTATTTTAGAGAAAGTTTTTTTAGCCCTGTTATTCTATTTCAATGAGGATAACTCCTAGCTGATATTTAAGATCACTTGACTGTGCATTGATGTACCGATTTTAGTTGCAATCATTCGAACCTTTTTTTGAGGAAATCGAAAAAAATGTGAACAATCGATTCAGTATAATTTCGCTTTAGGCTTGTCCAGTTTATCGAATAAGTTGCTGTAATCTCCCAACCATATACTTGCCTTATAAGTTATTTATGTTTTATAGGACTTTTCATTTGTCACTTAGGCAGTTCATATACCCAGATTATTTTGCGAGACATGATTATTTGGACTTTTATTTTCTAAACGTTTATTTTCACAGAAAACTCAAATTCGCAACATTACAAGATTGTCAAGTATCCCTTTACTATTTATTCCATATATGTGAAAGTTAAAAACCAATGATTAGACAAAGCAAACGGCAACTGTCATCATAGACAAATAACAAACAAGAAATATACAATTTTTGGAAGAGTCAGGGTGGTGGCCATTAATGGTACAGTATAGTTGATTTGTACATTTATAGACCGACGCTAGGATTATCTTCCTACAATTTTTTAATTCTAATTATATTTCAGCTATTTGTGAATCTAAATTAGATTTTTTTTGGAAAATATATTATTTCTTTATTTAAATTAAAATTAAAATCTATACAGCTACAACCCATGGAGGGACAGGGGTTCAGTACTTTGTAAGGAAGTACTGTTACTAGACCAACAATTGTGCAAGGAGGTGATTTGGTCAGAACCATGGTTTTTACCCAATTTTAGAGGCTGGGTGGACCCCAGGAGGGCTTCAGAACCCCACAGGAGTTGACTCAAGACTACAGTGTAACAGAAAACAATTTTCTGCCAACCGGATTCGAACTCAGGTCCTTGGAGTTAGTAGCCAAGCGCCTTACCCGGGACTACCCGCAGTCATTTCTATATTTAAATATCAAATATTTATCATATAGATACATTTTATCTTATGTTAGTAAAAAAAAAAAAAGTATTGCATTATGAGAGAAAATATATTTAAAGAATTATATGAAAATAATGAGGGGAAAAAAGGGTAGTAATAATAAAAAAAAAGAAAATAGATTTCTAATGGAAAAAGAATAAAAACATTAAATCGACAAACAGTTTTAAATAAAAATCAATTAATATACATAAGTACATACGGTCAACTATTCTTAATTAACCTTGCAATTGAAAATTTACAAGTCCATAAGTTATATAAAAGGTTAGTGATATGAAGTTATGAGGAGCGACAGTTCACAGTCATGGGGTCAGTCTGTCTATACATGTTAACAGCCCCGCATGTTCAGATATTAATCCCAACTATCAAACTAATCCTGATAGTTCGACATTACAGTCATTACAATTAACGCCATAGTTCACTATCATAATCACCGTCACCGTGGAAGCCACTTGGGTTCTGCCTCGAATAACGGATAACAATTGCGATGGTCATTATTTCTTCTAGTCAGAGTCGATCCACTCCATGGCTCCACCAATAAAACTTTAACCTCACAACCGGATTCGAACCGCCTCGACCACAATGGCCTACTAAATATTAAGTTATAAATTAAAGAAAATATATTGGAAGACTTAGTAACTATCTACATGGCCATATCCTGCTAATTAAAACATGCATCGGAAGTTGCATTGAGATTTATTGTGATGGTACATAGCTCCACGGAGGCACAGCCTGTATAATACTGACATTATGCAGATACGCTCACAATTGTAGCAGCTGCCTTCTGTTGTTGAACTGCCTGCCTGTATTAGTGGGGGTCGCATCCGTGAAAAACAAGTGGAAAAATGATAAATTTCGCTAATTAAACCGTATTGCGAGGAATCCCAGGCGAAGTTCCTGTGGGAGACTTCTGGTTTTTATTTTGCAATTTAAATAGTTCTGAATGCGTTTTAATGATTAACTGACTTTGCAGTCTTAATATAAATTAAAATATTGCGTTATGCATTCAATTGAAATAATTATAAATAAAATAAAAAGGAACACAAAAAACTCTATTAGTCAATAACACTCTGTTTTTTTAATGTTGCTTTTCTTCTATCAACTTTTGACAAGCTCTGTATTATTGCAAGAAATTAAAAAAAAAAATTTCTTGACAATTGGAAATTTTTATTCGCGTTTACGTTTCAGACATCAAGAAACGAAGTTGGTCCTGTGTTTGTCGATCTGTAATAAAATTTGTCTTGAACTTTAGAACTTTTTTCAGCTCTTTGCTTAATACTAGAAAAATGAGTATTTCTCGAAGATAATTTAAAATCAAAGAAGATAAAATTTTATAAGCTCAAGTATCAACTATCTGAATGATTGATATATTAATTGATAATTGATTATTCCACTAACTTTCGAAAAATACAATTAAAGGTTCTCTTTAGGAAAATTAATTGAAAAGATGTAATTTTAATTGTATTTTTTGAAAATTAGTGGAAATTTACTTATTACTACTGTGAAGTAAGCTATCAATACAGAAACTTAATATTTTTCAAATTTCTGGTTGTTTTTCTTTTCTTTTTCCGTTTATTACAGAAACTTTGATTAGAAAACTTTAGTATATTTATTTAATTTTGAACTAAACTGAGGTAGCAAAAAAATGAAATAAAATGTGCATTTTGTAGAGAAATGCATGAAAATTTTGGTCCATTTTAATTGCATGCAGAATTTTAGTGTTTGAGAAATGCATAGGTTTCTAGTTTATAAGTTTATAAAAATTGGCTTTTTTTTTTTTGTTGCCAATATGAAAACTAAAATTTGGATTCAGCACCCAAGAGAACAAAAACTACTTAACTTCGATAATTGGACTAAATAGCTATGAAATTTGAATTTAAAATTTTTTCTTTAACAGTTTTCTTTTTGCTGTATATTTGCAATAAGACTGGGTTTAAAAAATATCCGACTTCTCCGGGTGCGAAGAAAACAATTTCTAAAACCTTGTAAAAAAATAGGCCTTTCGAATGACTAGAAAACTATCTTCAGAAAAATTATATACATCCATTTAACAGATTTAATTTTTTTTTACTGAACATATAAAACATCTTATACCATTCCCTCTCTGACTTATTAATCGATGCATCTTAAAACGATAATGCTTAACGACTTGCTTTCTCTTTATGCTGTATAAAAGGCTGGGTTTCGAAAATCCGAATTATATGTCGTTCTTAGAATTAGAAATATTTTCTAAGAGATTAAAACCTTTATTTTAGTATGGGACTCCTCACCTTTATTTATTTTTTTTTTTTTTTACAGGTAAGATGCTGTTGTACTTTGATTAATAATGTCATTCAACATGCGGTGAGTGTTGTTTATATGTCATTTTTTATTTATTTATCTCAATTATATATCTAGATTGCTTTTAAAGTGGTATATTTTTTTTGTAGCATTTCAATAACTGCACAGGAAACTTGTTGGGATAAAAATTTCAACTGTAGTCAGTACTTTAAGTATTAGATCTTATGAGCGTTTCTAAAAAATTATTTATATGTATTTTGTAAATTTATAACTGTATACAGGCATGACAAGTAAATGTGATAAGCTATAATGACATAAAAGATTTGGGAAGAAACTACCCATTGGTAGGACTCTAATAACATTTCTACATTAGGGGTATTCATGATCTTTAGTTTAACATGTTAAAGCGTGTTAAATGGAAAAATTCATGTTAAATGGAGAAATAATTCCTTCTTGCACCATGTTAAAACAATATAACATATAACATGGTTGAGTCTGTTATTAGGGCTCTTAAATGGAGAAGGACGTCACGCAACAGACCAGCTGAGCTCGTCACCATTTTTATTGTGTTAGGTTACTTACTCGTAGTTTGTGTTTTGATTGGGTTAGTATTGTTTTGGATGTTTTTATAACTAATAAAGCAATGGATGGCAATAATAATAATGTATTGACAGTTGATAATTAGATCAACATGGCATTGAGTGGACAACTTTCACACAACTTCGACTTTTCACTCACTTTAGGCATACTGTAATAAATGACTTTATTCAAAACTTAGAAGTAAGCAATAACAAGAAGTTTGGAATGAAAGGTTATAAAACGAGTTTCTCAGAAAATCCGCTAGGAGCTCTCATGCTTAAGTCATTTAATATGACTTTAAATAGGGCTGCTCACAATCCTATATTTATAAAATTTAACATGGTAAAACATTTTACATTTAACACAATATCATGAATACCCCTATTAAAAGGTCTCGAGGACAATTTCTTTTCAGGTACTTTGAAGGATTATTAGGAATAATAGAGGAAATTTAGAAACCAGTGGTTTGGGATAATTATGGTTTTATTCTTGAACGATTCATGTCTGGTTCATGACTAAATTGACTACTTATGGAACATTAAGGATGACTTTATTTGTGACAAAGTAAGGAGCGTTTGCATTTTACGAAGAATTTTGGATTTTAATGATTAGATACAGGAGAAATTCGATTGTTTAGCAGATCCGCAAAGCTCATTTTCATTAGTCTAAACGGGCCTTATTATTGTCATGTAAATCGGTATTTTAAAATGGACTGAAAATTTGGACCATTTGTCTTGTAAGTGTATTAACAGTCAAAATCGACATGTAGTTTCCTGTCTTGAATGAGGTTTCCAAGTTAATCGTTTGTCCAGATTTACTCGACTATAGCGGACTAAAAATTATACGAGTATATGAAATTATATATGAAAAGTATTGTTATTAATTTCAATATTTTTCACGCATTTTCAGGTGATAGTTAAAAAATTAAACTAAACTTCACTAGGATGCAAGAATATTAACAGAAAAGAGATTAATAAATCATTAGCACAGTACTCAAAAATATGTACTTAATTTTTTTTTTGATCATTTTCTGACGGATTTGATATAATTATGTTTTGCAGTTATCTGTAGATTAGTGATTTGAATATAATCTTTTTTAGCTTGTGTTACATTACCTCCCGTTACCTTCAGTGTGTGTTTGCATATCTTAGAGAAGTTAATTAGACAACTGATGTGACATGTGCTGCATTTTGTCAACGTACAGGCAAAACGTTGATTGGTGGGTCGGCGATATTTTAGGTAATCAAGGTTTTGTGTTTGAAAATCTTCAATAGTTTCCTTACTGAAAATAAGAAAATAAAAGGAAAGATGCTATTTGATGTGTACAATTATTTAGTAAAATTGTAACTAAATTATATGTTGTAATGCCTCATAAATATTAAAAAAGGAGTAGATGTATAACAATTGTGATAAATATAAATATAGATTATTTTATATAATATAAGACCTGAGAGTAATTACAGTGAAATGGATTTTTATTTTTTCTATAACGAGCCATCAGTTGAGACAGGAATAGTTGAAAAGATTTTTTTAAATGGGATAAGACGGTTTTTACTAAATATTACACGTGTACAATTCCATGACAACAGTTTGAGTTATTAAGACATGAAAGGACTCATGAATAAATTTACATGTTTATTTACACTAAGAATAATAAGAGGAATAAAAGATATTTCGTTAAGTGCTCAAAGGTCTGCTTATTCCTTGTGATGTCTTCACTGCCGTAAAGAGGCAATAACGCTTATTGGTTCTCAGTTGGAAGAATGGCCCAAACTGTTACGATCAGCGAATAAACGGATCTTTCTCTCCGCATCCTTTGTCTACAGAGTGCCTGGAATGGGTGTCTCATTGTAGGAAAATACCACGTCATTGCATCTAGGTCCGCTTACATGTTGCATTGTTTTAAGGAATTCATAAATAATGTATTCACCCTCAATATTTAAAATAGAGATTTCATAAAATGAATAAATATATGTGTATATAAAATATTTATTCCATGGTGGAACATGCAAAATGGTACAGAAATATTTTTCCATTACAAATGTTGATTGAGCGAGAGGCGATGTGGCAGAGCATCCAAATGTTTCTTCAACCTATTGAAGGTTAGGTGCCCACTTTATGTATTTGAGTATACCTTTGCACGGTCAAACCCGAATCATTAATATATCTTAAAATTAATGTTAAATAAATTATTACTTCGTTAAAATAGTAAATAAATAAAACTTATATTACAGCTTTACTTAATACATTCATAACAACCAACCAATATTATTTTAGCAATCGCAGAGAGAAACAAAAAATAATAAATAAAAGTATATAGAATAAAATTAAATTACATTGTAAATTAGTATTGGAAGAATACACAAATCCTGAAGTTTCTAAAATATCATTACGATATTTCTCCAAGCTCATAAATTACACCTTGTCTCATCAACAGTCTGAAAAAATACTCACAAATAGTGATAGTATAACACTTAATAATTAAAAAATAATGCAAATAAAAGCTTTAAAAATATTTATTTAATTTTCTGCAGGTCAAGTTCTTCGGTCATCGAAACGTTAACAATTAATATTTTGAATCAATATTTTCTATACTATATTATACTTCTTTGTATATAAAATAAAAATTATCATGTAAAATACACTTAAACTTTATTACCAAATAGCATTATCAATTATATAATAAAATAAAAACGATCTGTTGAGACAGTTAGCACACACCTGTAAATAAATGAAATGTTTATCTTGATATTAACTCTAATATTATATGTGAAATAAAAACACTGGAATTGTATTGAAAAATAAAATTAAAAGAGATAGATGGTAGAATATATGTGTAGTCCAAGATCTTCGATGTAAACAATTATTATTTTAACATTTTTCCATTTTTTTAAAAAAATAAATCGTTAATTGCAAAATAAAAATGGTATAACTTCTTTGCCATTGATTTTATAGAAGGACTTCCCTTATTAATTTATTATTTATTTTCTTATTTTTGAATGAAATTTGGCATCACGGATGCGATACAAGAACCAAGAACAATATTTTTTTATTTTAAAAAATAAGACGAATAAAAACAAAAACAAAATTGTGAATTTTAATTTGGCTCTTAATTTTGGCTGATTTCCTTCAATATTATAAACTTATATGAATATTATACTTTATAATACTTTATTTATACTAAAAAAAAAAACAAAAAAAAAAAACAGCGTGAAATTTCTAAGATTAGAGAACACCTCTATAAAAAGGAAACCCCCTCTTAACGGACAATTTCATTAATTAAATTGTCCAGGCTAACAAGTTACGAATTTAAAGCATTTGAATCCTATTACGGAACCTCTCCACTCGGACAACGCACACCAATTTTATTCCTTTTTAGCACTTGTATTTTATTTACTCCTCTACAACGGACAGAAATCATCAAATATTAATGAAAAAATAGTGACTATTTTAGTACTACTTTTTTATTTGGGTCACTTATTTTTAGGGAAAAGGTACATAATACTATTTTTACATGTTTAAATAAATGTGTACGGTTATGCAAGGAGGTGATTTGTTCAGAGTCACACCCGACCGCCGGATTACTCATTTACTCAATTAAGGGAACCCACTTAATGAGAATGGGTAGACCCAGGAGGACTGTTATATATGTATATATATTATATTATTTGTATATTTTGGTACATTACAGCATTGACGAAAAAGTATATTAAATGAATTATATTGACGCATCACGTATTTTCTAGAAGTATCTTTGAACTTATCTTGAATTCCTCTTCATTTTATCAGACACTTTGTCCCCTTATTTTATTACGGAGTGTTACAGTCAGTACTAAGAGACGTTTAGTTATTTTGTAGTAGCATTCAGTTATAAAAAAAAATCTATAATATTTTATTTAGTTATTTAGGTATTTATTATTTAGTTGTAGAACATTCTGCAAAGTAATGGTAACGTTCATGTCCCCGAGCCAAGAATGAGGTCAAATCCCTCCGAAAGTTTAACATATAACTATTTTATTACAATAATATACATTAAAAATCTGTATATTATTTATATCTATGTAGTATTGATAATAATAATATTTTTTATTTATTCTGGGACTAGTCACTTTAGAATTAGTGCGTTAGAGCATGATATAAAAATAAAATAAATAACTTATAGAACATGATAAAATATAACTAAAATAATAAATTATAGAAAAAAATATACATAATAGTTATCAAAAGATGTAAAATAAAGAAGAAAAGAAAACAGATAAAACCATAACTCATAACGTGACCATCTTCTAATAATATAAATAAAAAAGGAATCAAACATACTGATGAACTGAAAATAATTTTAAAAAAAGAACAATTATTGTTTGTATATCTATTTATAAGTATAAAAGGAAATCGGAATCATGAAAGGTAGACAAATACTTAAAAAGTAATAATACATAAATAAGAAGGCAAAAAAAAAAATCCTCTTATAAATCATTAATCTTTAGATATATTATAGGAACAATAAAAGAAAAGAAATAAATGGTTTTATGAAAATAAATAAATATTTGTAGATCCTGTATAAGTATTGAAAACATATAATAATATTTATTGTAGGAAGATTGAAACACTGCAGGAGACTAGTCAATCTGAAAGCCCTGCAAAGGGGGCGAAACTTTGGTTGACAGTAAATAGTTTTCTTTAACTATTTTGCTACCATTGTTGGCCGCCACTCGGACTATCTTCCTACAATCTACTTCATACGGTCAACTATCTTCTTCTAATAATAACATTTATGATACATGAATCTATCTTCCTACAATCTACTTCATACGGTCAACTATCTTCTTCTAATAATAATATTTATGATACATGCATCTATCTTCCTACAATCTACTTCATACGGTCAACTATCTTCTTTTAATAATAATATTTATGATACATGCATCTATCTTCCTACAATCTACTTCATACGGTCAACTATCTTCTTTTAATAATAATATTTATGATACATGCATCTATCTTTCTACAATCTACTTCATACGGTCAACTATCTTCTTCTAATAATAATATTTATAATACATGCATCTATCTTCCTACAATCTACTTCATACGGTCAACTATCTTCTTCTAATAATAATATTTATGATACATGCATCTATCTTCCTATCAATTTACAATTTTGGTTAAAACTTTTAATTTTTATTCTTCGGGACATATTTGTAGGTAATATGTATTTCACGAAGACGAACTACTTCCTCCTCTTCCTTCCTGAGCACAGCTCACCTGCCTGATTGCACGCAGAGGCCTAAGACACCTGCTCAAATTACGCAATAGTTGGGTATAACTATTATATGCTATAGCGTGTGGGAGGGTCCAACTGCGAGCTCCAAAAAAATTACAACCGATATTTTTTTAACCCCCGAAACCCCTTTTTCATCCCTTTCATAGAACCATGCAATCCTGGGCAGCCGCCATCACGACGTTGAGGATATGATGTCTTCATAATAGGCTTTCTATAGTTTGGCATAAAGAACTGCTCAACCAGTTTCAGGTGTTCAGGTGATCTGCCAAACGATCACAATACATGTCTACCTGCCTCGTTCAAAGATCGCCGATATGGTTCCATTCATTCTTATGAAGCGAAGTATATTTCCTTATTCATAACATTCATTTTTTAGCAACCGTCAAAATGTATTTTTTTTAGTATAAAATATATAAATGTAATATAAATATTATTTGACTTATTTGAACATGTTACTATTCTAGACGAGATCAGGAAGAAGGGAAAAAACAGATTCGAATAATAAATTTTAATCAAGTAAAAATATCGACCATAAGAAAGAATAAATAATTTTCGATTGATACTCTCATACTTTAATGAAGAAGGTTAAATGTATTAACCAAATGAAGTGTTTGATCTAAAAATATATTTATTATGAAATTTAGCAAAAAGATTTGGTAAACAGTAAGAAAAAAAAAGAAAATAAAACTTGTTTTATTATTATTTTTATTTATTTTTTATTATTATAATCATTAATATCACTTTCTACTACCAAATTATTTTTTATATCATAATTATTACTATTATATCAGCTGCTATCATCTGCTGTATTGATAATAATGTTACCAGAAATATGTCGGAGATTGAACGTCAGTATCCATAGGCAACGACACCATTATTGAAATAGATCGCCTTAAAAAAATCATTAATCAGTCTAAGTCCTTAAGAAAGTATCTTGTGAGCCAAAAGGGAAAATATGCTATTTTTTTAATTATAGAAAATATTTTTCTAATTACTGAAATTAGAAGAGTTCTTCAAATATCAATTGTAATTCCCTATCCAACATTAAATAATTTATTAGATTAATTATTTTATATTTTCTTGTTTGAGAGTGGTTTAGTTTATTCTTAAATAAAACAAATTTGATCCTTTTTTTCTCTCAACTTTATTCTTTGCACCTTTTCTAACGTTTCGACCCTCAGGTCATTCTCAAGGATTTCTTCATATTGATGTCATTTTCTTTTTTAAAATCTTAAAAATGCAGGCTAATTGCCTTTGTCCCATATAACCTTTTCTAAATAACTTTTTCCTAGATTTAAACCTTTTTTAAACACTTTTCTTCCTTCCTTCATTCACATTTGCAACTTAAAACAGTATTTTAAATTCAATATGAAGGTATCCTTGAGAATGACCTGAGGGTCGAAACGTTGGAAAAGGTGTAAAGAATAAAGTTGAGAGAAAAAAAGGATCAAATTTGTTTTATTTAAGAATAAATAATTTATGTTTGATTACATTACAAAATAAAAATTCCATATATTTTACATTATATTACAAATAAAATGCAATATACATGAGATTTGTTTTCTTGCATTCATCTTTGACGAACGTTTAAAATACGGTTATAAATGGTGTTTATGATATTACATAAAAATATAGTGAAGCTAAACTGAACGGACTCTATATTTAAATTGTAACAGTATTCAGTAAGTTGGATTTTGTAAGTGGCATGTAAATATAAACACTTTAATTTATTTAAAATAATTCTCATTATTTTAAGTTTAATATAATGGAGTAATGAATATTATAATAATAGTTGTGAATTATCCAGCTTGTTTTATTTTTTGTTTATTGTTTTGTTATGAAGCACATGTTTTATATTTTGTTTATTGTTTTTGTAATGGAACACTAGACTCGGGTTTTGTCTTATAACTGTATTTTATGTAATGAATTATATTTTATGTAAGACTTAGTCTTTCAGAAATAAAAAATTTTACTTGCCACTTGCTTGTATACAATGTTGTGTATTTAATTTCACCGCGATATCATTCCTTTAGAGAAGGGTTTCAGCAAATACGAAACTAATGTTTCGTATTAGTTTATAGTTGATACTAAAGTCTATATGTGTCTATAATTATACACTTATAATGTTTTAATCAATATACCGTGAATATTTTGTAATATGACCTAGTATATTATACTCGACTTATCATGAGTTGGCAGTTTTATAAAACATTTTTTATTGGAGGATACACTTGTCACTTGATATATTATTAAAAATATTTCATTATATAAGAATGTTGTTTGTCTTGTGAAAAGACCAACCACGGACGTCTGAGTAAATATTGTTTATAAAATTATTTTTAAATTCTTACTGATTTAATATTTAACCTAGTTCTTTTTTTAAGTGTTCACTTATAATCCTTGCAATCGTGATATCATGGATTAATAAGCAACCGTGAGTATTTAGATATCGATGTAAATACTTGAGACAGTAATGTATCAATTTAAAAATAAATAAAAAATTAAATAAATAACAGCGAGACATTTCCGAAAAGTTAAAGTGGTTGTGAATTAAAAGTTTATTTTTTTGTAAACAAATCAATTTATTATTAAAACATAAATTAAATTTTATGAATTGTCCATGGATTTTGTCGTCGTAACTGTTGTGTTTAGACTGGTGAAAATAATCATTAGTCATTTTTATATATATATATTTTTTAGATATACCGAAGATTCGACCTAAAAATATGGGGCATTATCAGGGCTAAAATTTAAAAAAAGAGATATTATTATAACATATTATTATTAGTATTATATATTATTATTATTATTAATCTGGCACTGCGTTCCCACAAGAATCCGGGTCTCCTTCACCGCAGCCAACCAGTCTACCATCTCTTCATTTCTCCCTCCATCTCTGAACATTCAACCGCCTCTGATTGTCCATAACGTTCATACGATATAAGAGCTGCAAAATAATATTGATAAAATAAGTTATGAAAATTTAAAAAATAAAAATGGACAAAATTAATAAATATAATATTATTTCCAAAATTCAATGAAAATTGTCTCACTAGTATAAATGTAATGTGTATATTCTGGGACACTACTGAATCTCCAAACATCACATATTTGATTTTGGAAACACTAAAATCTTATAAAATGAAATAGAAACAAGAAATGCAAGATTTAAAGATACAATTTACATCACAAACCGCATAAAATACGCCGTAAATACTGCAACTAAGAATTCGAACATGAGAAACGTTAATATAAACAAGTTGAATATTTCATAATATCTGATTAAACAAAACAAAAATATAACAAACTAAAATATTATTAGATATAATAATTACTAACACAGTAGATACAGAATAAATAGATATTATCAAATAATGAAAGGGAGGGATTAAAGAGATTCAGTGTTAGAGAACAGTACACATTTATGTGATAGTGAAAACGGACTCAGTAGGATAAGTTTCCACGTACAGTCAGGACAAATCATAGATAGGATAAAATATGATTACATACATGAAATTAACTAGGAAACTAAAAAAAAAATATATTTATTATATCGATAGTTTCACAGTAGTGCTAAGTACATTTCCACTAGCTTTACGAATAAAATGTCTTTTAGAAAAACTACAACTTTTTAATCAATTTTCCTAAAAAAGAGAACGTTTAATTGTATTTTTAGTAAAGTTAGTGGAAATGTATTAAGTACCATTGTGAAGTAAGCCAAGGATATATAAAATGATAGTTTTAAAGAAATTTCTATGTGTTAAAAAACGTTTTATGTAAAATTAGTAGTATAATATTTTTACAAATTATTGTTTAAAGTGTAAATTAAATGTTAAAATTATAGGTAATGCAATCCTTAAGGATCCCTAAATTTAAAAGACAATTAAAAACGAACAAAAAAAAAAATATATATGAAGGAAGTACTATTTATTATACTATAGTATTAAAATAATAAGCTATATTATTGCGTATGTTTGTGTCCCTTTCTTTATTATGTTCATTGTATTTTTGCAATATTATTATAATTTTTTATTTTTATGTATATATTTTTTCAAAGTTATTTACTTGTTTTATCAATATTATTATGTAACTTTTATGTAGTAATCTTCTATATTTAATTTTTAACTTAGCTCTTATGCGGGGGTCGAAACGTCGGTATGTTAAAAAAAATAATTTAAAAATGTCTGGGTTATTCCTCCCTCTTCCATATTCATGTCAATATTGAATTCCATAAAAAAAAAAAAATTAAAATTATTTAAATTGTAAATGTTAATTTTTTAAAACAGAAATCCCCTCCTCTCTCCCCCCCCAAAAAAAAAATACAATACGAAGTATTGAGAATGATTAAATTTTTAAAACAAACTAATTACTGTTAATTGTCCCTAATGAAAGGCCTTACTTTCATTAACCACTTTATCAGAGGATCAGTAAATAACTTATCAAGGAAACCTTTCGGTTAATTGGTTTATTGTCATGATATGGGCAATTACGTTTAGAACCTAATATACCCTGAATTGACTCGATAAAATAATGATCAATTTGAGTAGAAAAGTATTTAGAAGTCATCTGCTTTTAACTCAATGGGGTCGTAGGTTGAGGCGTATGTTTGTTCAGTCAATCAACTCCAAGGTTGGATGCGTCTGATGGAAGATACTCCTATAGAGAAATGACTGGACTGATTATTAGAGATTGTTGATTTTTATAAATTTTATACAACCTGAGGGGATCTAGTCGTTTCCAACACCTTGAAATTCGTGACAAATATAATAAGGATTGGACAAGAAAGTTACTCGTCATAAAAACTCTACGGGCATCACTGGACATATACTTGTACATGACTGATGGTATCAGCAGTGAACCTTTGGGTTTGCTGTCTTAATTACTATTGAAATTTTGATTGGAATTCATCTCTCCCATCTGTGATATTACTCTGTCCAGAAGACAACCATACATACCAAAATTCATCTCTATTGATCAGATACTCATTAGCTACTAGTGCCTGAATAAAGAAGGGAGGGAATATATATGTTTATATCAGATATCCATAATGCTCCAAAAACCGTAATCTAGGGGTTGATAAATGCATTTAAATTGCACCCCCATTCCCAGTGATGAGCTTTGATGCAATGGAAAAGCTAATTTTAGTCGAGGGAAATAAAAAAAAAAAAAAACTAATCTAGTTCTCAGTATGATTAACTGTTCAATATCCATTTAATTTTAGTATGAACTTTAAAAAAAGTTTTTTTTTTTTTTCGGCAACACTATTAGGGTTCATAATATTTAGTGGGAAGTTGAATTGATTTTCTATTCGGAGCTTTTCAAACAGACCTTTCTGGGTCTGCGTCAGTTCCAGAAATGCTGAATTTCCTATTAGGGACAAAAAATAAAAGTAAAAAAAGATAAAACCTACGGGAAATTTTGTGACTGGACGATTCGAATCGGAACCATAGATGACCACTGAAGTGTGTAAGACATTGACACAAAGTTGTTCAAGTAGACGGACAGACGGATTTTTGATTCTTGAGTAGCACCTGCTCGAGACAGTATCAGATCCTTGTGGGAACAGCCCCACGCAATAGTCAAATCCATTGTAGCCTATTGTCGAAGCTGTGGTCTAAGGTCGATCTCCAGTCCTTGTTCTTTTCCTGCATGTAGGACAGGTAGCTTTGAGCTTCTTTCTTCTCCTCAACCTTTCTTAATCTCTGATCCAGGTCCGAGTTCTATTTGCTCTGGTTTTTTAGCTGTTGGCGGTTAGGTCTCTTCGCTGTGAATAACATTTCCTATCAATAGAGGCGTTCAGAAGTAGTTATAACATTTCCTTGAAAACTGTTTCGATCAAACGACAGCTATATTGGAAACATATGTTAATTAAGACTCTGTTAATTTTTTTTAAAAATATGTATTTATTGCTATATACAACTGTACATGATAATACATTTAGTAAATCTGATCTAAGTTAAATTGGAGTGTAGAGAAACTACCCACTGGTAGCACTCTAATGACATTTTACATTAGCTGTTCTCGGGCCATCTTCTTTTCAGGCGCCTCGGAGGATTGTCAGGAATGGAAGAGGATTCAAGATTAAAAACTAGGGGGTTTGAGTGGTTAGAGAGTTTATAATGGACGGAGAGATATCTGGTTCAGGCTAGATCGGTTACATAGGGAACATTTCTGTTAATTTTTAAAAAGGTTCGAATATTTTATACCTATTTTATTATAATATTTTTCTTCATTTATTGTGTTTACCCTTGCTTCATATTCATTAGACTGCTCATTGATTTTTTTTAACTGTACTTTATTGCCTGTTACATTGCAAGAAGTCCCTTCTTATTTCATTTTCAATCAGATTCTAAAATAGACTTTGACCAAAAAGAAAAAAATAATGGTTCCTGTTCTTTCATTTTTTATCAGATTCTAAAATTCCCTTTGATAATTACTTCCTAACACTGGGGAAACAATTTATAAAGATATTAACCAAATCAATACAATGTTTTTTGTCAAATAAAGCATAAATGGAAGGTGTTATCTGACATTTTAGAAAAAATAAAGATGTTTCCATTGAATAGAGATTTTAAAAAAAATTTTTACTTTAACTTGATTTTTATTTTTTAGTTTCATTGTCAAATACAAGAATACATAATCATTAAATTCAATTTTTCTCTGATTCATATGTCATTGTAACATAACTTCATAAACCTATGTTTTAAAATAACTAACTTAAAGTATGTAAATCAAATGTATTTAAATTAATTAAGTTTTATTTGAATTAAGAAAGATAAAGAAATATAAAAAAAAAAAAAGTAAAACAAATACTTTAAAATTGTTTTACAAACATTGCCAGCATGGAAAAAATTGATTTATAATTATTGTTCTGGAACGTTTTTTTTATATCGTAAAAGAATAGGTTTTACAAAATATATCTATATAGTATAAAGCAATAATAAATTTATCAACATAATTATTGTATCTTCTTTACCGCTTCCGTAGTGTGGTGGTTACGATTTGTAGAGTCTGGACCAGATGTCTCGTTCTTGGATCAACTCTCTTCTCTTACTGTAGTCCATATCCCGCTAAGTGGTCTGGACTATAATGACCTATGAGGTCTTATTATTCTACTGATCATTGTGCTTTTTAACTAAATTTAGAATTCAATCTTAAAATTAATTAAAAACATCAGGTTCGTCAAAGATTATATGCTAAGTTTCAGTATAACAGTTTTAAATTAGGATGCTAGGTTAGTAATATGTACAAAGTAGCGTTCTGATCAGTGCTCGTAAATTAATCTTGTCTAATTGTTTATAATTAATTAAAATAATACTCTAATATTCATTGAATTGAAAAACAGCTTTAAACCCTCCACTCCCGCCCTCCATGGTTGCCTTACCTGATTTTTTAAACAGACAATTTAGGTTGGTACAGACAGAGTAGGTTGGTCGATGTACGAGATATCACAATCTCACAAGAGATCATAACACAGAAAAATGGCAATTTTTCCCCGCCGGACCCACCCAGCTAAGACCCCCGGGGAGAGACGGTCCTATATCACTATTGATTATATTAGCTTAAAACGGGAAGAGGAAATCTTTGGCCCTACCTTCATTTTGATGTCATTTTCTTTTTTAAAATCTTAAAAATGCAGAGTAATTGCCTTTGTCCCATCTTTAAGTAAATTAATCATTAAACTAATATCATAATAACATTATAAAATTTTTGTTTTTTAAAAATAGATTCCTACTTACATAACTTTTTCTATATAATTCCTTCTTAAATTTAAAACTTTTACAATCTACTTCTCTTCTTTCATTTACATTTGCTATCTTAAAACAGAACCTACCTTCAAAAGGTTAGGACTCTGTTATCACCTTATAGTTAAATCGAGCAATATTTAAAAAGCGCCTGAAATTGAAAAACGGCATGACTATCGCACATTTGACGCCTGCGACCTAGGAATAGGAATCACCTATACCCTTTAAAATACCTTCGAATAAGATAAGGAAGATTTTAGCACAATGAAATTATATTGTACTTAATTATTATTTTTATTTTCACAGGAGGGATTCATTTTTAAAAATGTTTATTATATTAAATATAGTCAACTTTGGATAAGGTTAAATAAATGTAGATATAATGTAATTATATAAGTAGACTATAGTCCTTGGGTATTTCCTGTAATTTGTCTTTAAATCGTATCAAAATAAATTATATAACACGTGATAGAAATTATTTGATATGAGTGGAGAATCTTTTAAATGAAAGTAAGTAAACAAATCTCTTAAAGAAATAAGGAAGTTAAATTACTTTGTGTATTTTTATTTCTGTACTTCAAAGGTTGTCCTTTACCCTTTTGCCTATTTACCATTATTGCACATTTTTATTTCACTGTTACGGTTTTACCCAGAGGTATAGATTACTATCTCTTAGATCACGTAAAGATAGTTAAAATACTTCGAAGTCAAATTACTATCAAATAGTTATAATTTTTTTTTTTTGAGGAAAACATTACAAACTGCATCTCTTTAAACTGAATGATATTTAATATTGTGGCCTGTATCTTCGAGGAACAAAACTGTGTTTGCTTTACTCTGAAGTATAAGTAACTACGTCTTGTGGCAATTCTGAGGAAAGTTAAGTACGTATATTTAGAAATATATCAATAATATGAAAAGAAGAAGGTTCAAGAATGCGGTCTATGTTATAATCTATATCTATGTAATCATTTCGAACACAAATAATTTTTTTTAATTGATTTATTGTAATTTACAACTGTACAAAAAAATAAAATGAGTAAATATGTGGAATTTTTCAAACACTTAAAAATCTAGGGAAGGAACCACCCAATGGTGGTACTTCAAACATTAATTTAAATTAGAAGGTCCCGTGGCCAGTCTTCTTTTCAGAAGCCTCGGAGGATTATCATGGATTTTTAAGATATTAAGAATTAATGCGTTTGGATGGGTAAGGAGTATGGAATGAAAAGACGCATATCTATTTCGGGCCAAATCTGAAACGAATGGTATATTAAGCTCTTTGTGGATGAGTTTATTTGTGACGTAATAAGGAGCATCAAGGATTTTACGAAGGATTTCGGATTTTAAGGATTGGAATGTGATGGTTTGGTAAAGCCCCAGAACTGAATTTAGTGTATCCAAATTGGTCTAATTATCATAGTATGTAATGATTTTTTTTTAGTGAATGGGAAGTTTAGAGCGTTTGTTAAGTAGGTCGCAAATAATTCAAACATACTTCAATGTTTAAATAAATCAATTGGTATGCATGTTACGTCTCAACACTATTATACCATCAAAAGTCCTACGTTTCGGCCAGTTCGGCCATTCTCAAGGGCAATCTTAAATTTAATTTTACACCTAACATCCAATTATTTAAAAAAAAATGTTGCAGAATAATCTGCCTAGATCATTAATAGCAAGTCGAATTACCCTATTTTGTGACAATTAATTTTTATTAACTTCATTAATTTTTAATAACTTTTAATTTTAGATCAGCTTAACGCTATAAGCTATCTTATCAACAACGTTAGTGTTAAGCTTATCTAAAATTTAAAGTTTTTAAAAATTAATAAAATTGCTACAAAATAGGGCGATTTAACGTGTTATTAATGACCTGGAAAAACAGTCATTTTAAAATAATTAGAAGTGAGGTGTAAATTTAAATTTAAGATTGTCCTTGACGATGGCCGAAACGTTGGACTATTGATGTTATAATAGAGAGTGTTGAGACTTAACATTAAATACCAATTGAGTTATTTAAACAATAAACACCAGTCTGTATAAATTGAAAAGATTATATATAAAACATACTTTATTTTATTTTATAGAGATTCTGGCTAAACTCATTAAGTTTAGTTAAGCTCATCTCTGCCTTTACTCCCTGATGAAGAATTGAAGAGATATTAAGAAGATAACAAATAGTACAACTAGGAGTTAATATATAGTATTTGAATGGTAGGACTTTAGACAAAAAGGTAACAAGCATTAAAAATATTAGAAAATAAAAAAATATAAAAAAAAAAAAAAATAAATAAATAAAAAATTAAAATTAAAATCGAGACATATCTAAATACAAACTTTGTTCTTAGAAACAACTCTGTAAATATATATACATTTAATTAGTATCAATCTGTAAACATTTTTAAATATT
The DNA here is from genome assembly GCF_000696795.3 of Halyomorpha halys. Classification (NCBI taxonomy): domain Eukaryota; kingdom Metazoa; phylum Arthropoda; class Insecta; order Hemiptera; family Pentatomidae; genus Halyomorpha; species Halyomorpha halys. Next base: position 1,142,110 of record NW_027105032.1, read on the forward strand.
TTCTTAAAGTTATCAACATCATAACTTTACTCTTTTCTGTTCAATGACTTAAACATTACTTTATTATGATTGGTTTTATTTTTTTTTGTTACGTATTAATTATTCTGAAAATTTTCAATGGGATAATAGTAGCGGTAACGAGATCCCTAAACATATTATATTTGAATATCCGGCTTACAAAAACAACGATAAATATTGTTCAAAGATTTAGATACAAACCAAAATATTATTTATGATAGTATATTGAAAGTGAAAGACCATGAAATAATACATTACATCCATGAATATTTGAAATCTATAAACAAAAATGTATAACAGACATAGTTACGATATAGCATATTAGTTAATTATATAAATATAACTTAATAAATAATAGCAGTAACAAATAAAATACAGTTAATTAACAAATACTGTAGAATATAGAATTTTAGGCTGTTTGGAATAATCCAATGCCACCCGCATAGGGAAATAAAATCTTATTCTATTTGTTTTGTTTTTATTTTACTCTAAAGCTCTGAAGACAATTAAATATTTTTATAGAATTATTCTGGGGGGATTCACCCCAGAATAAATAAAATAATTTATTCAATAATCAACGAGTATGATAAATAACTGATAAGAGAATTGAAAATAAATGAAAGTTTATTTTAAAAAAAAATTTGATCCTTTTTTTTCTCAACTTTATTCTTTACAAACCCTCCAACGTATCGACCCTTAGGTCATTCTCAAGGATACCTACAAAAAGTTTTTTATTTTTATTTTTATATAACAATTTCATTATTTCCTTCACTTATATACTGATTTCTTTGGCCCTACCTTCATTTTGATGCCATTTTCTTTTTTAAAATCTTAAAAATGCAGGCTAATTGCCTTTGTCCCATCTTTAAATAAATTAATCATTAAACTAATATCATAATAATATTATAAAGGTTTTGTTTTTTAAAAATAGATTCCTACTATATAACTTTTTCTGTATAATTCCTTCTTAAATTTAAAACTTTTACAATCCACTTCTCTTCTTTCATTTACATTTGCAACCTTAAAACAGAACCTACCTTGAACAGGTTAGGACTCTGTTATCACCTTATCCTATAACATAATTTTTCTTACATTTTCAATATAATTTAATTAACATTTATTACTAACTATTCTGCTTACAACACAAACATTTTTTCATAATTTCAGTTTATTTAAAAACAAATTTGATCCTTTTTTTCTCAACTTTATTCTTTACAAACCCTCCAACGTTTCGACCCTCTGGTCATTCTCAAGGATACCTACAAAATGTTTTTTTAATTTTTATATAACAATTTCATTATTTCCTTCACTTACATACTGATTTCTTTGGCTCTACCTTCATTTTGATGTCATTTTATATTTTAAAATCTTAAAAATGCAGGCTTTGTCCCATCTTTAAATAAATTGAAAGAAGCTAGGGCCAAAGAAATCAGTATGTAAGTGTAGGAAATAATTAAATTGTTGTATAAAAATAAAAAAAACTTTTTGCAGGTATCCTTGAGAATGACCTGAGGGTCGAAACGTTGGAGGGTTTGTAAAGAATAAAGTTGAGGAAAAAAGGATCAAATTAGTTTTTAAATAAACTAAACCACTCTCAAACAAGAATATATTAATAAAAATTAATCTAATAAATGAAAGGTTACAGCAATGATATTTAAGAATGTATTGAAGGTAAAAGTGGGTGAAATGTCAGGAATATTAAAATAAAATAAAAAATATTATAAAATTAAACTAAATACCAATAATAATGATAACTAATAAAATAGTACCAAATATTAAAACTATACTATTAAATTTTTGTAAGGAGAAAAAGTTTATACAAACTGATTTCCTACAAAGTTAATAAAATGTATCATATTGTGTTATAGTGACTTTTGAGTAAGGGTTTATTTTTGGAACATTTACGAAAGCATGAAGAATTATGTGAAATGCTAAAATATCAGATCAGTTTTGAAAACCTGAATATCACCTTCTGTTGAGTGAGCTTGGTTTACTGTTGCTCATTGTCATGAAGATCTACTCTGTTGGCCGCCTCGATAATTGGTTCCTGATCAGGGTTCAGTAGAAACAGTGACGGTATAACGCGTGCCAGTATGCAAACGAACCTAGTAGTCCTACGGTATGCAAGCAATGCTCTAGGTTGGCACCTACATAGACACCAGTGTTCACTTCTACGCGCCCTGCATGCCTAAATACGTTCGGACGTTGACACACCGCACTCCTATGTTGGCACTGCCTTCGTATATATTAACCTCTCTTAAGGAAGTCCTATCCAGCAATTATTTACATGAACATATAGGATAAATAGTATGCACTACTTTACATATAGTCTATATACGTAGTCTTTGCATATATGATATGTGTGATATTTCATAATTGCAGCTTCTGTCCCACACCTGTGCAAATAAAATCATATATGTTTAAATACTTGTTATCTTCATGTTGTCACCTGAGTGGTCTTTTCTGTTATCTTACCAAATTATTTCAATGAAATAGGTTAGGTCATGTTCAATTTTAACTTACATATCAACTTTTGATTTCTTAATCTTGTATTCTGCTTAAACCCATTTCGTCAGATTAGAAGTGTATTCCACTAACGAGGATATGCTAAGGACATGGTTTCACCAATTTCAATGAAACATTTTTTGGTGATATTAGGTTGAAAAATATTAGATAATCGAATATAATGCGTTCTAGCAGCTGAGAAAAAATAAAATAATCTATTGTTTAGATAAAATCAATTTTATCCAAATTAAAGTCTCAAAACAGTATTTATTTTCTCAAAAATCCTCTAGGACAATCTTTAAAACAAATTTATACTCACATAAATTATTTTAAAAAATTGTCTCCAGGCTATTTCGCTCAGGTTACTAGTTTCAGAAAAAATTACCCTATTATTTCATTATTTCATTAATATTAAACTTTTAATTATAATCATTGCTATTATAACAACATTTGTAGAGGTTACAAACCTCTAATTGCTATAAGGTAATCTCTACAAACATTGTTATGACAGCTAGGTGTAATTGAGTTCAATTGATTATAATTAAAAGTTTAATATTAATGAAATATTGACATGGGCAGAAAAGTCTGCAGAATTTTTTTTAAAATATTGTATGTGAGTGTAAATTGATTTTTAATATTGTCCTTGAGGATAGCCGAATTGGCTGAAACGTTGGACTTTTGATAAAATAAAGAATGTTTTGAGACTTTAATTTAGTTAAAATTGATTTTATTTAAACAATAATAACCAGTCTCAAGGAAGTGAAAAGATTCTATATATAATAATTTATATTATGGTTTTCTAAAAAAAATAAAAAATATCAATTTTATTTCTCATAATAAAATAATCGAATAAAAGGAGAATAAAAAACAGCTGATCTAATCAAATATATTATAAATTACAAAAACCAGAAGACGAGTCTAGTTAAGTAAGCCAAACAATTTTCATCTTATGAAAAGTAATTCAGATTCGTTTTTAACGTCCTTTAAAACCCTCGCTTAGAAATTATCATAGAAACAAAAAATTATAAATTTTTAAACTTAAAAAAAAAAAAATCACGTTTTTCCGTTACCCCGCAGGATGTCATCCAATTACAACGTTACTACAAATTTTGGAAAGCTGAATTTTCACTATTCCAAGCCTTATCAATACATTTTAGATTCCATGCCTTTGTAAGAGTATAAAAGTTCACAAAAAAAAAAAAAAAGTCTCCAACATTTTATATTATATCTACCATTCCATTTTTTTAAAAGTACAGTGAGTAAAATAAAATTATTCGTGCACTTCGGGGTAAAAAAAAATATGTTTGGTAATTTATTGTACCTAAATTAACTGATAGTAATGATACAAAAGACAGTAAAAAAAAAAAAAATGTACAACCTAATTAAAAATAATATGCAAAAAAAATGTCCGTACAGTAACAATGGGCATTATTGGTATGCCATTGTTAGTTTGTTATACGCTCTTAGTTTTCCGTAACACTCCTAATAATGCCATAATAAAATACAAACATGTATTGAGCTGAATGTTTGGTATTGAAAAAATATATCCACCAAAAAGTAACTGAAAATACTTTGTTTTTGCTTTGGCATAACGTTTTGACTAGGATAATTTTATTAACCTGATGATTTGAAGCGTGATGCGATAAGGTTTCAACATACTTGATACAGGATTACGATTAGAATCAGAGAATAAAAAAATAAAATAAAATCTTCTTGGACTCTTTATTTAAAAAAAAATATAGTACATAAATAAAAAAAAAAAAAGAAGCAAAATGCTTATGGTCAAAATATTTGTTAAAATCCTAGAGGTCTACGGTTTATAATTCTCTACTATCGTGAAAAAATAAAATAAAAGTAGCTTGGTTGTACTAGACCAACAGTTGTGCAAGGAGATAATTTGCACACAGCCGGATTTGAACCTGAGTTCTGAAAGAGTTAGTAGTACATTAAAGGTTTTAAAAATAAAAAAAAAAAAAGTTTTTATAACATAAGGAATAAATAAATTGATTTATAAAATAAATTAATTTGTAACAAAAATTAATTAATAAAAATTGATTAAAAGTGATATTACAATTTTAAAAAAATTAAAAATGGGATTTTTTAAGCTAAAACTATATGTAGCAACATATACTAGGGAGAAGCTGTGAATAATATCTAAATAAATGGGACTAAAAAATAAAATAAAAAGAATTTAATAAAAAAAATAATGAAATAAAATAAAATACTAAAAGAAATAAAACCTATTATTACTTTATAAGAACTATATTCCCAAATCAATGCCTTGAATCTCTCTAATAGTCGCGAATAAGCATCCAGTCGACAGTTCGTTAATTTATGCATCAACAGGAATGAAAAACATGATCATATAAATGCAACAAAAGCATATCTTGCTTCATCATTTTATGTTTAATAATAATAATTTAAAGTTATTATTATATTCAATAATAATTACTGTAGAAAGAAAATTTATTGTTTCCTTTCTTCAAACTACACATTTATTCTCATATGGTAGACTTAACCTCTTGCGATAATTTATTACTTTAATCGCTCTTAAGTTGTGATATTATCATCACTAATACTGAAAAATTATAAATATTTTTACGATTACAGAGTAATTTATTTTATAGAGCCCACAAGTGGAAGAACTAACATAAGAATAATCAATTTTATTATCTACCAAGATAATACAAGTAATTTTCTCGGAATGCATTTCTTTATAAAAATAATTTCCGATCTGTATCATGTTTATACATAAACATTACTTAATTGCCCTCTTGTATAGGAGCACTTTTGAGGCAAGGTTGTATTTTTAGATTGTGATCTTTCACTTCAGTCAGAAGTTTCTTTTGTAAATATTGACTGTTAACAGAATGATAGTGAAAAAGAAAAAAATTCTATGACAAAGTAAGATTAATTTTTACGTAATCACAAAACGTCATAACTAACGGGATATAAGGAAAAAAAAATTAATCCTATCAATGTTCAAAATGATTAAGAATGATATATCATTGAATGAGTGATATGATAAAAAAATTATATAAATAGTCCTCGTTTCGTAAACGTTAGCGGGACAATGACAAGTACAATTATTTTTTAAACTTCTAGAATAGCAACTTAATGACTAATATTCTAACAATCATAAAATAAAAACTTAACATTACTGGATTCGAATCATCAAAACAGACCACATGCTGTATCCTATCCTAAATAGAAGATCCAAATTAAAACCAGAAACAGCTATTCTTATTTTAATACAATTCTCACGCCACTGCTGAAATATAGCTGTGAAGTATATATAATGTATATAAGTATATATTCCTAAATATAGCTGGGGAGCGGCATCCTTTACGAAAAGGCAAAAATTACAATCTTTTGAAAATCAAGTCGTAAGAATTGCAGTTGGTGTTCCTTAGTTGGTAAGAAACAGCCAATTGCATCGGGAATTACAAGTAGAGACAATAGAGGATTACATCTAGAAAAGGTTCATGAAGTTCAACTCCAACCAGTTACCGACAGTTAAAGGAGCAGTGACCTACAACTTGGGAAACCCAACCACAACCCGAAGACTGAAGGCTAGTCTGATGAAGGAAAATTTTATTTTTTTTCTCTTCATCTTTTTCTTAAATAATTTACTTCTAATGAAAAAGAAAAAAAAATTGAATATATTATTATTTGCCATATATATATATATGCCATTGTTTTTGTTATTAACTTTTATCAAGAATTATTATATTTTTATTTAAAAACAATTTTGATCCTATTTCTCAACTTTATTCTTTTTAAACTTCCAACGTTTCGACCACTTAGGTCATTTTCAAGGAT
>NW_027105032.1:1149014-1153590 GCF_000696795.3 Halyomorpha halys
ATTCATATACTTGTACTATTTTAGGATTTGAACATTTTTTTTTAATTTTCATCTTTTTTGTATACAATTATTACATATTTATTCTGCTTAAAATTTCTGAATAGTGGTGGTTCACTCCTTTAGAATCTGATTTGAAATTGACAGTATAATTTATATTTTCTGAGATATAAATCGATTCAAATATCTTTTAAGTTTAAAAATAATAAAGTTGAGAAAAAGGATCAAAATTGTTTTTAAATAAACTAAACCACTTTCAAACAAGTATATTAATAAAAAATAAATCTAAGAATTATTATTTTAATCTATTTATTCTGTTTTATTTTTTTAAATTTATAACGTTAATATAGTTAGGGGTGTCTTTTGTATGAGACTATATCTCCCCCCATAATCAATTTTTTAAAAAAAATGTACCTCTTACATTAATCATAAAAAAAAAACAAGCCACAATCACTGCATTTGCTCGAATTCCAGAATGGTTACACCTACCCTCCCACCGGCTTTACCGTTTTGAGATTCATTTGTTATCTATCTCGACAACTTTACACGCCCACTTCAGGCATTGCGAGGCTATCACATCAATTATATACATCAAGTGCAGGTCGGTACAGTACACATTGTGTAATCGTTTTAATTCTAGAGCCGACTAATTGAAGAGCTAAGTGGAATATATGCAGGAATTTTGAAAAAAAAATAGAGATTATTCATTCGAAGAATATTACAAAATACTCTTTTCTACTTAGCATCTTGTGTAATTTTTCTCAAAATTAAATTATTGTAGTATTCAGAAGTAAAGGGAGCGGGGTATCCTTAATTGAGTAAAAATCTGGCGATCGAGCGCGAAACAAACTATTTATCTTATAGATAATAAATAGTTTGTTTATATCGTAATGATAGTGCGGATAAATTGAAAATTAAAAGTTTTAAATATTTATGAATTTTTTTAAAATAGGGTGTGTTTGACTTATAATGAATGACCTGGGCAGAATAGCCTGCAAAACAATTTTTAAATTTTGTTGTGAGGTGAGAATTCATATTGAAGATTGTCCTTGAGGATGGCCGAAATGGCCGAAACGTTGGAATGTTGTTGTAATAAAAAAACTAAACAAGGATAAAATTTTAATTTATTTAATAAATAATTACCAGCCTCAAGAAATTGAACAAATATAATTAAAATTATACAATAAATTATTTATAATTACTTATACGAAAAAATCAGTCTTCTACTGGATACAAAAATACACATCATAAGAGTAAGAAAGGTCCTTCTGTTTTTTACTGTGTAGGGAAGCGTGGTCAGTGTTACCATTTCAGTATGAAGAATGGATAGCCGGCTTGTGTATGCTTGCAGAATCAACAATAATACAATTAAACCATATAACACTAATAGCAAGCTATTTCAGATATGTGGGGTTGACTCAGTCTTGATTTTTAATATTTCTTGTATAATATGGTCACTCTTGGAGGGGAACGGCACGTAATTAGAACGTTCCTCACGATCTGAAAACTGTTGTCCAATATCAGCCCTGGAAGGGCGACTGTAAATCTTGCGTAGGGCTATTATGATGGTAGTTTTACAGGCTGTAGTAGGTGGTAGCAATATTTGTCGCCCCCTCTCATCGAAATTACCTCCCTCGCGGCCCCTCTTATAAAAATCAAAAGCCAATATCCGTCACTGGTCCATGCTAGAAAAAAACCTGGGGGAGGAAGGGGGTTGGTAACCAAATGGAGCGGACTGGAGCCCTTATTAACTGATAAATTTGCCCATAGGGCTCGCAATATGCCGGACCCCACCTGTTCGCAGCAGATAGGGCCCAGATCCCCGCTGACAACCCTATCAAAACGTTACACTGCCCTTCCCTTCCCTTCTTGAGCCCTCTATAAAAAATCTGTTTCCGTTTTATTATCCTCTGGCTTCCTCGCCTCTTGCGACCTGGTTAGCGAAGGGTCGTAAAGTCCTTTCTATCAACCAGAATCTCTCGTCTTCGTCTCCTGGACACGACTTTGCTTATTTCCGGACACGTATCTGATATATGTTATAGTTGCGAAAAATAATAAGGTGTATAAAGTAGATAGAACCCTGTTTATTCCAATCCGCCATATTTGAATCGCAGCAAAACTTTGTTTTAGTTGACAATACATTGATACTAAATTGAGTATAGTAATGTAAACAGGAATTTTAACTACATAATTTAAGATACTCATAGAAAAGTGTGCTAAGTATCTTTTTTACTTTCACTTACCTATGTACAGATATACAATAAGGAGAAGTATTGTAATCCTGTAAATCTCAAATTCAGGCTTTTAACTGAAATACATAGTTTGAGGTCCTCTGATTCCAAATAACCAAAATCCGCAAAATGGTCCGTGTCTTTGGACAGCCTAACTCAAAAACGAAAAATAAAATATAGAAACTGAAATTACATATTTAAAACTATTATATGCTCGGGATGTGAGCAATGTTTTGCTAAAATCGACTGACCAGAATTACCACTTGAGAGAATAGATTTTTCACATGTTTTCGATTTTCTTTGGTTAAATTCGGTGAGTCAAAGAACAATTATGTCTCTTTGTTACCAATGAGGTCTATTCCTCATTGAAGGATGTTGAAAAAAACAAAAATAATAAATGCGAATTTATCCACAATCTTCCCCTAAAGTATCTTTAATATTGTTTATAAAATATAATTGACTATCACATATTTTTAAATTTACTGAAAAGTGAATAAATAAAATATATTATTGAATTTCATGAATAACTGAAAGAGAAAAAAAGGAAAAATATATCTATCCGAATCGAATGAAAAAACCGAGAGCGCACGATCTTTCCCGATTACGTTATGGATTCATAATCTTTAGTTAAACTTTTTTTTTTGTTGTTACAAAATTTATATTCGCTATTGCTACCCTGAAATATGAATTTTGTAGCATTAGAAAAATTTAAAAAAATTTCGCTTTCCTTGGTCTTTAGATTTTTTTTTTTTGAAACCACAAAATAGTGAAAACTTCAACTGTGAGTCCACTTATTTTTATTTTTACTTATTTTATTTTTATTCCAAGCGCACACCGCACTATTTTTTTTTTTTAAGCTAAATTAAAAAAACTTATTTTCACCATCTATTTATCCGAAAAGTACTTTTTTTCGAAATAGAAATTTATTATGCTATTATATTTAAATGATTAGTACCAAATTATATCTTGGGGAAGTACGTTCAGATTTTTCGCGTAATAGAATAAAAATAAAATCACTAATCCCATTGATAATAACGTTAAATAATAGTTATACAGCATATAAATGTTATTCACAGGTTGAAGTAATAATGTATCATTTGTATCAGTTATACCTCAAGGTAAAAGATGAACAATGTGAAATACAGCCAACTATGTTTTTTTTCCCATGCAATCGTCACTTATTGAAACCACATCGCCTGCTAACTCCGGGTGTCAAGTTATAGAAACACAGGACCTCCAATTACATCAATTTATCGACAGTTCCCCATCCTGAAATTCTGACATATCACACAGATAGAAAAGGTAGGATTTTGAGGAAAAAGCGGTTTCCAACAATGATTTAGGGAAATTTAAAGAAATATTTTACTCAAAGTAGGAGAGAATCGATGATGAATTTTTTTATTTTTTTTGTTGTTGAAGATTTCACCTATTTTTATATACTGTGCAACATTCAATTTTTTCTAGAATGTATTTTTATAAAATTTTCTCATAATCAACATTTCTAGGGGACCATTTTATATAAAGGGCAACGAGGAAAAATTAAATATATTTGAATCCCTCTATTAAGGAAAATCGAAATTCCGGACATGAAAATAAGTTTTGAATTTAAATTGGCTTTTAATTATTTTATGGATTTGGCAAATAGGATAGGTGTATTATGTAAAAATATGTTCGAGGGAAGTGGAAGTAGTTTTGTGTCGATATTTTGGAGTTTGTTTTTTAATGTTTAGATTTAAACTTAATTTTTTAAGGTACTTCTGTTTTTTTTTCTTTTTACAGCAGCGGAAAGATGGAGGATTGACGCTAAGATGAGCATCGGTATTAATATTTTTGAATTTTGGATATTAATTTTTGAATAAATTGAATAATATTGGACTTAAACAGAATCCTGCAATATTAATATTATTGTTATTCGGTAATTGTTGTAACCTTATACGGGTTCGTTTAGTGGCTTCCACTTCTAACATCTAGATAAACTTTAACTTCTAAAGTGCCCGTTCTGTACTGGATTAGGCCGTAACAAATCGCCACAATCATCCCGCTAAATAATAGGACATCAGCCGGCCTGTGGTGGTTCCAGAGAACACACCTGCCCTCTAGCGGGACTATCCGACTTCCCATCTCTTCCCGGTGTCGCTTCCAAATGCTACTATCAATCGCTTGTTCTTTATCTAGCTTCTAATAGACGACTTTGAACGGATCACAACTTTCATCTGACACCTAATTGACATAGAATGCCGTTGATTAGAGCTGGGATATATATATGTATATATGACAAAGCCCTTTTACCTCAAGAGAAGACCAAACAAAAATACTCTAAAACAAATAAAAGGACTCCATAATAGAAC
>NW_027105032.1:1153640-1164140 GCF_000696795.3 Halyomorpha halys
TCATTCTCATGATGACTTGTTTATTTTTACTGTTAACTCAAACAGATATGTAAGCAATTGGAATCAAATTTTTTTTTTAACTCGTATTTTATTTATTTATAAAAATTCTTTTCAAACCATTTATTTTATTGTACTAAAAAGCCACCAAAAAAAAGTAGCAGATTGAAATAAAAAGTAGGTTAAAAAAATGCGGCTCAGATTATTTATTAATCTGTTTGAATCAATTATAAAAATAAAAAATCATTGTAAACTGTTAACGTTGTATTAGTTTAATTTTTTTTTTTTTTTTATATTACTTTCAATTTTACTTTAAATTAATTATTTTTGAATTCTTCACTATGTCTGAAGCCCATCTCCAGCGGTAGGCTCAACTTGAAGCACTTATTCCTTCTCTTGTACATAGGGAGCGCTACCTACCTTCAGAAATTGAGCTACATAAATTTAGGCTCGGACATAAGTATCTAACATTATTTTTCCTAGGTTAAGTAACATATAATTGTAATTGTTAAAAAATAAATAAATAGGAGGTTAGAAAAAAAAAAGTATCTAACACTATGTCTGATATAGTATTTTTAGCTTTTACTGGACAGGACATATGGCATTGAACCTTCAGGTATAGTAAGCCTCATTAAATATTATATATTTGGTTATCACAAAATTAATTCATATTCTATAAGTTATTTATTATGATTATTAAAGAAAAAAAAGCATTCGAGTAAAAAAAAAATTAATATTATTCGCTCATTATCATCGTCTGTGGGGATTAACCCTGAAAATTTTGTAATTTTTTTTAAAATAATAAAATCATAACCAAAAATTCAATGTCAGATTTCTAATTTATATTAAGTGTTCAATACAAATGATGTAATATTAATTTACAAACTCTGTGGCTATTCACGATTAAATTAATAATAGAGCCAATTATTGTCACATTAATTGTCATTTTAATTGAATCATACAGTATGGTTACATTGCACTAAAACATAACTTTATCTGTTGACCCGATTCCTCATTATTGATGATAATAATACTTAATATTGCATCAGTAGTATTCAATATTACATTGTTATCCTACTTCAAAAGAGGAGATAATGTTTTATGAAATGCTCAATGATCCTTATTAAGTCACAAATAAAACCATCCATAATGACCTTAATACTCTTATAAAATCGAACATTAAGAATAATAAAGCACCGCTAATATGGTGCTAATTAATACATACTTAATATATATATTTTTCTTTTCCATTACATTTGATGTTTCTAATTTTCACGTTATTTTTGTTAATTATTATCATATTTTTTCCCCAATTTATCATTACTGATATCGTATATTGTTCTAGAATTTGATTTTTTAAATGTTAATACTTTACTCTAAGGCACTAGAGCCCATTTTAAGTACCTGTAATATTATTCTAAAGGAACTAGTCCCTGAATAAGTAGATAATACTATTATAGTAAAATGAATATTAAATAGTTATTCGAATAATATATAATTTTCAACTTATAATGAATAAAAAATTATTTTTTCGTTCTTTTATAAAAAAAATTGACGTTTCAAAGTTGAAATTCCAAAAAACATGATTGAAGAAATATTTTCTCTCTCTAAAATTTACGACTAAGGCCAATTTCAGACCTCTTGTCGGCTAGACTATTAAGTACAACCTATATATAATCGGTATTCCGCTGAGAAGTCACTTTTCAAGAGCTATAAAACATCCATTGTAAGCATTGTAAGAGCAACTTCAAAGAACTCCATTGTCCACAACGATCAGCCATATCAGGCTATTGAACTGCAGAGCTAACGAACAGATCAGGATTGAATAATGAAGAATCAGAAGCTGCAGAAAACTGGAAAGGGTTCCAGAGGCTCTCCTACGGAGCTTTTGCTGGAGTTTTTTCATTCTTCGAGGGACCCCCGTCGCGCCGACTTCCAATGTTCTCGCTGGATTTCCTCCGCTCTCCTCAAATTCCCAGTCGACAGGCCCCTCGTGGACGGAATACGTTTCCCCTCGTTGTCTCCTTAGGGAGTCCAATACCTCCTTCTTTCATCAATCTCTCACCGGGGAAACTCTTCCTAAACACGGAAACAAAAAAAAAATTATAACAGCAGTTTCGTTTTGTCAACTCGAACCGTTCCGGGCTGTCATTGTAAATTCTTTTATAGGATTAAAAAAGTATAAGCCGTTCCTTACTTCAAATATGTGCACTTAAAAAAGGTATAAGCGACTGAGGTGTAAAAGCATTCATTATCAATCTAAATTCCCAATATATTAATTTTTGTAATAAAAATTATTGAATGAAGATTTCGAAAAAATCTCAAATACTTGTAAATAATTGATAGCTAAACAAAACATAGCTAAGCCAATAATAGTTTTGCGAACTCAAGTGTTTTCAGGTTAGAAAAAAGAAGATTACTACTGAGATGTGCTACAAATAAAATACACCACACTTCAACTGTTCAAGAAAGATAGACAACACACACTTATACACAAAAGGATAAATTTATTATTAATTCAACGATTATTTCTTGAATTGAATATTTAGAGATATTGTTTAGTAAATGTTGAAAACAATTATATTTAATTGAAATAAAATATATTTAACGTTTATTATGGATTTTTGAGTGTTTTGTGTTATTGTAGGTTTCACTTTGGGTTACAAACATTTCGATTATTAATTTATCATTTCACATCCAGTGAAACTATAGTCATAAAAACTTAACAATACTATTATAAGAATAGTAATTTTTATTGTAAGTTACTGTTGGAAGGCAATAAATAAATAGTATTTTAAAACAATAAAACAATTAAAATATAAATAAGCATAGTGAATATTCTAAGAAATATATAATTTCATAAAATGAAATAAAAAACAATGTTTAAGCATTTATTAATTCGGTTCTGTTTCGAAATTAACTCATTTCTGTCTCCACTAAATAAAAAATAAGGAATAAAATATTATGAAAAAAAAGAAGAAAATAAATCGAAAATATAGGATCAATAGGGTGGTATATATTATTTATTGACTACTCAAAATAATACCAACTGCATTATACGTGTTTTATATTACCTAAATTATAATAAGCTACCTATTTTCAATCTAAAATAAGTATTAAAAATTATCTATAAAAATGTATGAAGTCGATACGATACAATCTATATAGCTGGCCATTTTTTCCCTTATCCATTTTGATTTTATCAGGTGTAATTTTGGGTTACCGTATTATCCTTTCCTTTCTTTTTTTTGTCATTATATGTACCGCAAAGAGTAGCAGTCTAGAGTTTTTTTCGCTATAAGATGGCTATAATGGTGATTTTTTTAAGGGTTATTAGAGGCACGTGCTATAGTAAGAGGACAAAAAGTAGGCGGGGATATAAATTATCGAGAGAATCTGCTAGAAACTCCTTGGGCCTGTTCTGAAATTGGTTCATTGAGTAGAAAACGTTGGCGTTGACGTGGGGCAGATGCTGGTGTTTTAGCATCTGCGCGTGTCCCGGCAAAAAAACACGGTCTTCCACTTGATCCTTTGCGACGTCCTGGTGTCTTCGTAGTTCGTCTTTCAAAGTCCCAATGTCAATGCTTCAACCCCTCTACTATGGAGTTCTATCTTATGCAGGCTTTGTCGTCTGTTGACAGCACTGAGGAATGGAATATAGTTATGGAGGGTGGGTAAAGAAGACCGAAGATGGTTGAACTTCGTCGTGTGTTACACGCAGATACAGAATATTTAGATAGTATGATTTATACTACTTTGACAGCTCTTCTAAGAAAGTTCCTTAAACTTTTAATAAACTAAGCATTGGAATAATTGAAGACTGCGAGGAAAAAAACAGGTGATGTCACAATTTTCAAAATTGAATTATTTGTGGATAATAACCCTATATACTTATGAGGACATACAAAGAAACTCTGTTAGCTGTTAAAATGGATTAAAAAATATCTACAAGAGGAAATAAAAAGGTATATCCAAAAATTAGAGGGAAAAACAGAAGATCTCCACAAACTAATATACTCTTAAAAACATATATTGATGTCCCTTGTATTCAACACTAAATTTCGTTTTATCCAATGTAGCATGCTCCACATTATTTATTAAATGATAAAATTAAAGTATAATAATAATACTAAATTATACATATTAATTAACTTTACCAATCCTTTGATTATTGTGATCTTTACCTGAAGAGGAAAACAGGTGTCAAAACTCATAAATACCTACAAGGAAATCTGAATAAGTAATTAAGTACTCCTAAAACATTAATTTCTGTTTTTAAATCAAATGAGACTGTAATTATTATATTTCTAAGCCTTAACTGTTTGGAGGCCATTTGTGGAAATGATCTGTTTCCCCCTTACACATCAATATAATCTTATATTTCCCCTTATGGATATTGTCTAATCCATTTTTAAAATGTACTAAACAGTTTTTGTTTGTTTGAACTTTTATTTTTTTAATATTTATTTATTGCTATTACATTATAATACATTTAGTAAATCTGATCTAAGTTAAATTTGAGTGTAGAGAAACTACCCACTGGTAGCACTCTAATGACATTTTACATTAGCTGGTCTCGGGCCATCTTCTTTTCAGGCGCCTCGGAGGATTGTCAGGATTGGAAGAGGAAGCAAGATTAGAAACTAGGGGTTTTGAATGGTTAGAGAGTTTATAATGGAAGGAGTGATATCTGGTTCGGGCTAGATCGGTTACATAGGGAACATTAAGGCCTTTATGTATGATTTTATTTGTGACAAATTAAGGGGCATTGAGGATTTTACGAAGGATTTTGGATTGTAAGGATTGAATACGAGAGGAATTCGAAGGTTTAGCGGAGCCCCAAAGTCCATATGTCCAGATTGGCCTTATTACAGTCATGTAGATCAGTCTTTTTGTTTGAACTTAAATCAATAAAGTGATTTCCTTCATCTCGGTTTATTTACCCATAGCTCAATTCTGAAGTGTTTTTCCCATTGTAATCAATTATTTGAATACTTAGTTCGTCAAAACATCCAAAATATACTTTTGGAGTAACCCATATCTTTCCAACTATCTTTTTCTTGCATGCATATACAATTTTTGTGATAGTAAATTTTTTAGAATAAAGCGTTTATTTTTTTTTTTTTTTATTGGTGACGATATGATTACAAAAATTCGATCAATATAAAAATTGTAATAATATTTAAAAATTACTTAGGCTTGTCAAGAGCGTTACAGATCAAGGGTGTATGCATGAATTGTTTTTGAAATAATGAAGAGATCAATTACATCTAAGATTTTTTATTTCAGAAATCTAAAACAAATGATTGGAAAATAATATACTTAAGATTTCAAGAAGGATTTATTATAGAGTCTAAAATTTATTAATTAGAAAGATTGCTATTTGAATTATAATAATTCCAATTCTTTTTTATGGCCCCCTTTCAAGTTATTTCTCACATACAGGGGAGGGGTTATCTAGAGGTAACCAACCTATTCTAATCATAGTAAAGGGATCAGGTTTTCAATACATGGGATCGTCAGTAAATAAAAGTCAACCTCCCAGGAGGATTGAAACTGGCATAACTGCCTTGACTCAGGAGCTGAAGTTGATGGTTTAACTCGCTGGACCACAAAAACCTCTTATAATTACAACCTTTGTAATTAATTTTAATTATTTAATCTTCTTTTTGTGTAATATATTGTAATTATATTAATATAATTTCATGTACAGGATGAAAATTATCCCACGAGTTGCTTAATTTGAGATATATTTTATAAATAGATACATCAAAAAGATGAAAAGTTATAAATGTTAGGGAAACTTCGTTTAAGTACTACTCTTCTTCGAATAACAAGTTGAAATGTATTTTCTACAACGGGTTGTAACTCATTGGAGTAAAGGCTGGGTGTACCCTTTCGGGAAGAAAGAGGTCTGCAATTTTACTGATTGAAAGCGTAAAAAAAGGAGAAAAAATTGTCTGAGAGCCATATACTTGAGAATCTGCAGTGCACGGTTATAAACAACGGGAAAGTTGACATGCTGTTTTTTAGAAACATTTGTTTGAACCCTTGGACAGTGCTAAACTGGCTAGGGTACTATTTATTGCTGGTTGGCCATAGAACCTCTTTAGCACCTTGCTAGAAGCAATGTTAACTAAAATTTAACATGGGTATAAATATTTTTGATAATGATAGTTTTTAGTTAAAATTTTAATAAAAAATATATTCGTTTCCATATTTTTATTTGAATAAAAAAATATTTTATTTTTATTAGCGTGTAAATAAATTGCATACGTTTTAGCCTTATTATCTGTTAAAGCAGATTGTAAACAAAATTAGATCGTTTATTCAACTTTCTCATCTCCTATGGAATATATTATATACATTAGTCTTTGTATTCCAAAACCAGCTAAATCAGTTTTTCAATTTTTTTATTTACTTAAATTAAACTTTGGGGCTATTTTTTTCAAAAAACAGTTAAATAAAGTGCGATTAAATTTATTATAATTATTATTGAAATTCTTTTAGGTTTTGATTATCTAGGACCAAAACGGTTAATTAAAAACTTTAAAATGACTGGGCTCGCGCTGATTAGTGACTCATGTATTTGCATTAAATTAACTTATATATTTATAATTTATTCTCCAATACTTTTATTATTAATTCATTAATCAGTTGATTTCTTTCTATTATTTACTTATTATATTAATATGAAAAAAAATAATGTAACACTAAAAAAAAAGCCAGTTAATTATTTTTGGTTCATAATATAATAATTAATATACTATATTAATTTTTCACCACGGCAATCTTTTGGAGCTAAAAACATATCGCGGCACCCTTGCAAAGCTAAAAAAAATATGTAACAATGTCACCGCAATTATCCTTAGAGCGGTTGAATATGCAGGAAAATGATAAAAAAAAAAAAAAAAACTGTTGCTACTTTAAAGTACTATAGAGCTCGGAATGAAAAATTGATTTTTTTTAACGTCTTGAAACAGCCGCAATTTTTTATTCCCCCTACCTATACTTGGCAGACTCATCAATTTTGACTAGTAATTATACATAGTTTTCAATTAAGTAATCAAAAATTGGGGTGAGATAATTGCTTTTTTTCTGCTCTTGGGCTCTTGTTGTACTATAATGTTTGATACGTCGGTTTGCATCTCTTCCTACAATAACTTTTTACTTTAATATGGCTATTTCGACTTTGAATGTATTCAGCTTTTCGATTGGCTGCTGAAAAGAATTTTCCAATTACTGAGCATTGTTAGAGAGGTCTCGTGAACGCTTAGTGCACTGAACCCTTATTTAGGTCGTGGTGAAAACAAAGGGAGTATCTGCCTTTTGGTCTTGGCTTGTGTGGCGTGACACCGGTATTGTATAAAGAAAAAGGTGGTCTGAAGACGAAGAACAGATTAATCTGATTACTGTATATAGACCACCGAGGGTAAAGTACACGCGCGAGGCCAAATGCTTAATTGTAATGAGGTGCTTACTTAAAGCTAATAATAACGTGCTTATATAACAAAGGAAGATCTGGGACAAACACCTGACGCGTTTAACTTTAATTGAATATCATTTAGATGGCTTTGTGGAGATGAACTTGCGAGTCCTTTCAAAGAACCCTATTTTAAAAATAATAGTCGGTAATTTGAGAATAGTTTATGTGCTGACTTAATTTCACCTTCTCCTCTACTCTACTCTACTCAGTCCATTATTATTTTTCCTTGGATCTAATAGACGAACAGGAATTCGGATCTTTAGGAGTGTTGCGTAAATTTATTAATGCATTAAAAAGATTCATAATTATGAGAGATAGTTGACCGTCGATGATGAATGAGGAGAAGATGGTTGGGGATGCGGTCAATGGAAACACAAATAAGTTCGATTAACTTATTTTAATGTGCCAACGTTTCGGCTAGAGTTTCTTCTAGCCTTCTTCAGGGCTAAAAACAGAACAAGATAACAACCACAGTAAGTATAGAAAAATAAAAAAAATAAAAAGGAAGTATAAACAAAATAATTTTGCACATAAAATGAATAATTTTACAAAATAGAATTAATAAAATGAAGTGATGAGAGAAGCGGGAAATAAAATGTATACATAGGTAATTAAAAAAAAAATCTTCTCCTCATTCATTAAAAAGATTATATAATTCTTTGTTCTCTTTGTTCTTTTTTTTTTCATTCAAAGGCATTTCTATGGACATAAAGTAAAATAAAACAATTTACAATTTAACCAACATACACAAAAAGAACCAATTAATATTTAAACTAGCAATAATCGCACCTCAGTAGATCTTCATTGGTTACGATATTTTCTCTGCGCAAGGTTGAATATATAGCCCACTTTTCTCGTCTAATTCAAAACATGCCCGAATCCTTTATTATCTATACAGACGGATCTAAATCAGACCAATCAGCAGCATCATCCTTTGTAAATAATGACTCAACGTTCAAAATTAAACTCCACAAACTATGCAACATATTCACTGCCGAACTAAATGCAATAGCAGCAGCACTTCACTTCTGTTTGTCTTTGAACCACCTACATAACAATAATTACAGACTCACTAAGCTCGCTGAAAGCTTTAGATTGTATGTATCCAGAGCATCAATTTTTACTTAAACACTTCACACAATATGGGTATGTCAGTTACATTTATACGGTATCCAAGCCGCGTAGGAATCGCAGGAAATGAACTAGCCGATCACGCTGCATGAGAAGCATTTGCTCTTCCGGGACGGGGAAAAGAAATTTTAAATCCATCAGAAATGAGCAAACCTCTTGGAAAGGAAGTGAAAGATAAATGGCATTCTTTGTGGAATGAAAGCGCAATGAATAAATGAAAAATTATTAAAAAGAATGTCAAGCTCTGGGGTGCCTCCAGTCGCAAATGCCGTAGAGAAGAGGTTGTACTGACCAGGCTGAGAATAGATCACACGAGGCTCACCCACACCTATCTTATTTCAAAATAAACGCCTCCGAACTGCCAGTATTGCAACAACAATCTGACAATAAGCATTATTTTCCAACAATGCCCATATTTCGCACCACACCTCAGTACCTTGGGACTGAGCCCAGATATTGGAAAAACCCTCGGAGAAGATGATAAAACAATAGAATTAGTGTTTCTAAAATCACATTTAATGACAAAAATATAACATTGAACGGAAGAAAAGACAAATAATAATAAAATAAATAAATAAAATAATAAATAATCCAAATTAAAAATTCATTGGCGTTGATGACCAATGAAGTTTGGCCCCAAAAAATAAAACAAACCAATTAATATTTCAGTGAATTTGTGTTTTAACCATATTTTTTAAAAAGAATTTTCATTTCTCAATATACATGCTCTATATCAATATTACAAATAGAGAGAGCCTCGAGTTTCTTTGTGAAATGAAAAAAATATTGATATAACTTATAAAAAATAATAAACAAAAACCTGTTGGTTTTACTTTTTATATGTGCATAAATCTTTATTTTTAATTAAATACAATAATTGGTATTGAACTTTTAATTGAATATATATGAAAAAGTTTTGTACTAATTTCATTAAATGAAAGGTACAGTTTTATAACAAAACCACAAAATGGTGCTCGATTTTAAAAACAATTTATAAAAGATAAAACAGAATGAATAATACAAAACTATTAACGTAATATGCTCTACTCCATTACATTAAACTTATTAATAATCTGAATTATTGATAATTTTTCTTAACACTTTCTGGAGACTAGTTAATATTGTTTATATAAATAAAAAAAATTATACATTTTAGTCTCAAAACATTTTTTATTTCTTTATAAGTCCGGCCACCCTCAAGGACAATCTAGGCTATTCTGCCCAGGTCTATAAATTACTCTAATTATTGAAATGTTCACATTAAATTGAAAATTAAAAATCTTTATCACAGTCAACCGTCTTTGTTAAAATGTATTACATTGTTGTGAGTCAAACTTATTACATACTATCACAATGTTGACATAGTCTATTCAATTTAACCTCAATGTGAATGTTAAATATATTTAGAATATTTTGTACGTCACAAGATACGAATATGGGTGGCTTTAAGATATGGTCTATTTTATTTAAAGGTCGAACAATGTAAAAACTATTATTGAAATAGCTTTTTCAATTTTCAAAATTGTTTCCACAAAAATTCAGTGTTCTAGCATTCCTTGGCAAAAGCAAAATTTATGCTATTAGGCCGTGGATGACTGAGCGTCATGTATCACAAACTTAGTAATCCGGCCTGGGAGGATTGACTTTTATTTTGTGGTGAACCCTCCAAATAAATCTCGACTTTTCCACTCTGGGTGGAATATATGGTAACTTGTAGAAAAACCCATACTTTTTGCGTTAAATCTCAAATAAAAAGAGAATTATATAGATAAATATCAAATATAAATCAAAATACTCATTCATGAAATGCTTATATTTAAAATTAAATTCATACTTGAATATGGATATGGCTGATTTTGGAACTGAATGTTTCATATATGGTCTAT
>NW_027105032.1:1165210-1166419 GCF_000696795.3 Halyomorpha halys
ATAGCAGTCCTGGGTGCCAGACTCGATCAAAAGTATGCAAAGGTAAAATGAAATTTTTTCATCTCTGTAACGAAACGAAAGATTTGAGATAGAATTGATTGGGTAATTTTTACGTTGCCAGCATTACCATCATATGTTGTAAAATTATCAGTTAGTTTAGAACACTTCAGAGATGATAATATTAACATAGATATTCACATTGATGTCTTTGTTGAAAGAGAGGCCGGTCATATGTTAACCCGAAACTTTAATACTAGCACGTTCATTTAATATAGTAAACATTTAATTTAATATACTTTTCCTTTTCAATTGTATGTTTCTCTAAATGTTGTTATCTCTTTTGTTCTATAGCCCCGATGAAGACCTGAAATTCAGGTCGAAACGTCGGCATAAAATAAATAAATATGGTTTTGTTTATTTATGTTGTTCTTTGCTGACCTCGACAAACTTCTCCAATAATTTAATATAGTAATTAGATAAAAAAACAAAATATTATATCAAAACTTTTGGAAAAAAAATTAAATAAAAATTGATTATTATTCTAGAAAATTCTAATACTATCATTATAAAAGAAGAGGTAATAAAAAAATAGGAAATTGTGATAAATAAAAAAGTTAAAAATTTTGATTCTCCTCAAACAAGTAAAAAATACTTCCTTCTGTGTATGCTTAAAAAACACCTGTAAGCCAAATGGGTCGGGTTGTAAATCTTGGAGGGGCAGGTTAGGTATACCCCTTTCGGAAAAGGGAAGAGGTCTGCAATTTTACTGAATTGAAAGCGTAAAAAACTACAAATGCTTCCAGGCCCTATACTGTACGGTATGGCCGTAAAAAACGAGTTGACATGCTGCTTTATGTTTTAAAGTACTATATATTATTTTAGTATTTTTTATTTTTAAACAATGGAACTACGATTATATTATTACTAAATTATTGTATACATAATTACAAAAATTTTAGTTAAAAAAATATTTATTTATTATACTCATTTTTTTCATTTTTTACTTATATATATATATATATATATATATATATAATAGAACTCCAAAAACATTTCTAGAGGAGAAGGTCTCGAGGCCATCTTCTTTTCAGGCGCCTCGGAGGATTGTCAGGATTGGAAGAGGAAGCAAGATTAGAAACTAGGGGGTTTGAGTGGTTAGAGAGTTTATAATGGAAGGAGTGATATCTGGTTCGGGCTAGATCGGTTACA
>NW_027105032.1:1168359-1169657 GCF_000696795.3 Halyomorpha halys
CCAGTCATATACATACCTTAAATCAGTAGTTCTAGTCCTGTATAACTTTTTGTTTTTGAACTAGGCAGTACATATATACCCACACACACACATATATATCACTACTTTCCTAAATTATATGACATATATATATATTACGAGATTATATTCTTTTTTATTTAAAATGAATATTAGTTGTATTTTGTATTCTAGGTGTGTTTTATTTATGTTAAAGAGGGGAAAAACAAGAAAGAAAAAAAGAAGGACATTGGGTTAAAAGAGAAAGTATGAAGAAAAAAAAAAGGATAGAAAAGGAAGAAAGATAAAAAAAAGAGAGGTAACAAAAAAAAAAAATTAATAAAGTATAGGAAGGAGAAACAAAAATAAGAAAAAGATAAAAGAACCAAAGCGATGAAACATAAAAATAATTAAAATAGAATAAAAAGATAAAAGAACCAAAGCGATGAAACAAAATAAAAAGGTCATATATTATATATTGTTTACATGTAATGCTTATATGTGGTAAGGTTAAAAAGAACTTACGGCAACAGTGTAACGCCAGCCGGATTCGAACCTTTGAGTTAATAGCATCGGGCCTTACCACAGTACCACTGCGCTCCTTTTACAACCAAACAATTGGGAATATTTTTTTTAATATTTAATATATCGTTGAGTTGAAGGTAAAAGAGACAAAGTGATATTTTTGTGATGGTGAAAGTTTTCGATATTCAGGTTTCAAAATGGATGAAATTAATGTCAACATATTAATAATTAATTAAAAATTAATTTAAAACACTAATTACTATGTTGTTTAATGTAGAAATTAGTTCTTGATACAGGGACAACATCCTCTGCATTATTATTAATTATTATACATTTATTAATTTTTGGAGAAGTTTGTCGGGGGGTGCGATCAGCAAAGAACAACATAAATAAACAAAACCATATTCATTTATTTTATGTCGACGTTTCGACCTGAGTTTCAGGTCTTCATTAGGGCTATAGAACAAAAGAGATAACAACAAAATTTAGAGTAACATACAATTGAAAAGGAATAGTATACAAACAAATTAAGAATTATACAAAATATTGAATTAAATCATAAATGATAAAAAATTAATAACTGATAATTGAATAGTACAAAATTTTAATTGATTGATATTCGTGGAATTGTATGGTAGTAAATTGAAAAGAGTGATGGATGAAATATAACATCATGTAGGTAAGAAGATATGTATGATATAAGATATGCAAGTAGCGTCTTAAAAAAACCTGAAAAATTAAATAAATAAATTGAATCTACAAATTGAACATTATGA
>NW_027105032.1:1169960-1180006 GCF_000696795.3 Halyomorpha halys
GTCGAAACGTCGGCATAAAATGTTTGTTTATTTATGTTGTTCTTTGCTGATCGCACCCCCCGACAAACTTCTCCAATCATTAATCTACGGTCAACTATCTACACCTCATTATTTATTAATTTTGTAACTCCCCATTATTATACAATTAATTACTATGATCGTTTCTCTCAAATTTCATTAATTTTCTCCTACGTTCCGGCTCATATTTCAGATTAATTTGATGTACCAAAGTGTAAAATTTATCAATATTTTTATATCAATCAACTTAAACTGTTTAACATACTTCTCTCTTAGGTATCTTAGTTTCATTCATTTAATATTAATCAGGTTAGTGGAGCTGGGATTATAAAGAGGATTGAATGGTAAATTGTTTAAAGATATCTATATACAAATATAATAAATTTGTACATATCTTTAAAGACAAATAAACTTGGTCATGATAGCTTGTGATTAAAAAAAATTTTAAACTTGATTACATCCAATCAAGGCCACTTTGGTATTGAACTAAGGGCCAAAACTTTGGAGAAGAATAAAGAAAGTTTAGAGAAAAGATCTTAAGAAGTCCCGCTTTAAATTAATTACCTACTCTCAAACAAGAAGTTAGTATATATAATATAAAAATTAACTAATAAATATTAATAATTTATCTATTTTATTAGTTCTGGAGCTTAGATTAGGTTCAGGCACACATATAGTGCTTATAAAACTCATATTTTCTAACATCTTTGATAGTTATTACCTGAAACCAGTAAAATAACGAAATAAAATCAATTGTTTGATTAGTACTCTATGTCCTAAGGGTACATCTCTTGTTTCCTAGGTAAGTATAGGTTTGATTCTAATATTTTAACTCAAAAAAAGTTGTAGTAGATCTTAGCAGTAGGGTACATATCTACATCATCTTTTCCATAAGACATATAAGATCATTAACAATGAAAGCTCATTAGTTCTGTAGAAAACCAAAAACGGGTTAAGATTGCATAGGACCGAAGAAAATGGGACATTATTTGGGAGGATATTATCTGAGAATTGAACTTAGTTTATTAACGATATTAAACGACCAATAAAGGTGCCATTTTCATAAAATACTTTTCTATTGTCTGGACACGTTTTGAAGCTAAGTGGGTTCCTCTTAGACTTACGTAACGTTTAGAATTAGAAACATGGATGGGGCAGATCTTTTTGCCAAAGGAGTTCGAATGGCGTAATTTACGAAGGAATCCAATATGAGTGGCCACATGAGGGTCCGACAACAGAAGTAGCATCACTTGTGCTACTCCTTTAAAAGCCAAGCTTCATAGCCTTGAAAAGATCCCTTCTGGATTTGAGGCGGTTAAACCACAATACATTATCATGAGCGACAATACCTTCGATCAGGACCCAATTACTGATGGAAACTCCTTCGCCCTCACCGACAATGAGTTTCGTACAAAAAATTTATGTACGCAGAAAATTGCAGTTTGATCGGCACACAACCCCGAAAGAAGAGACTCCACCACTAGTAGGCTAACGGACTGAGTAGAAGAAAACGAAAGCAGATCATGGAAACTCGTCGAAGTTAAAAATAAAAATTGAAGATTTTATGAGCAATATTAGTATACACCTCCTAGATGCTTATGCTTCCAAATGTCGGAAGGTGGGGTAAGGACTTAAAAATACCATAACTTTAATATTCTTTGTTTGTTTCTTTACTACTTTGCAATATTTTAATATTCATTTATTATTTGATATTAAAAATAAATTGATATCTCTACAAATAATGTACTACCTCTATCGTAACCGAACAGACTCGCTATTTAGGTATATAGATTGAAATCCTCATACCAGGATGAAACTACAACCTTTTTTTTTTTTTTTTTTTTTTTTTTTTAAATAATTTATTTATTGATATTTGCAACTGTATACACATATATACAACAAGTAAATTTGCTGTAGGTGACATAGTGATATGATAAAAACATGTGAAGATTCTACCCACTGATACTCCAATAACATTTCTAGAGAAGAAGATCTCGAGGCCATCTTCTTTTTAGACGCCTAGGAGGATTATTAGGTAATGAAGGAGAAGCCAGGTTAGAAACAAGTGGATTTGGGTGGTTGAGAAGTTTATTATGGAAGGAACAATATCTGGTTCTGGCCAAATCGGCAACATATGGAATATTGAGGTCCTGATGGATGACTTGATTTGTGACAAAGTAAGGAGCATTAAGGATTTTACGAAGAATTTTGGACTGTAAGGATTGGATTCTTGAGGAATTTGATGGTTTAGTGGAGCCCCAAAGCTCAACTCCGTATGTCCAGATAGGCATTATAATAGTCATGTAGATCAGTCTTTTGTAATTGATTGGCAATTTAGACCGTTTGTCTAGTAAATGTTGCAATAGTCGGAATCTACGAGCAGTTTCTTAACAACAACCTTAATTTTTCAACATGGTCATAAATTAAAAAAAGAAAACAAATTATTTACTGGACACCTCGACAGTCGGAATTTCATGTTGTATCCATCAAGTTAAATATGTATCTTTCTATTTAAACAGTTAATACGAAAATAGAGTGGTGATGATCGTTGCCGATGTGCCATGGATTATGACTATTATAAACGAGCCTTCTCTTAGCTATCCTCTTCATCCGGATTGTCCGTAATCCTACCTATAACGGAGTCTTTATCCTACGTGGCCATTAAATTAAGAGGGTATTGGCAAGGAGAATGAAGATATTGGACCCTGGGCAATAAATGAATAAATAGAAGAACGTGATGAAGCATGGATAAATACGATTTGGAGAGGGCCAGGATTGACAAAGAGAGGCTGGTTGAACTCGACAAAGAGATCGCGGCTATGGAAATCCATAAAAGAGTCCCCCTGGTTCGGATCTGCCCCATTTGAGAATTACCGCTCACGTAGTGACAATTAACATTGCCTTTGAAGCTCATTGTCTGTTTGTAATTAAGAGCGAGCGGAGGCGAAAGCACGCCCGTCGGCCACTTTGTCGGCACGGCTTTGCTTCTCGCGAATTGTCCATGTAAACAGCCTCCTTAGCATGAGCCAGCTGTAACCGTCACTTTTATATCTCCTTCCCCACGATATAATAATTATTTCAAAAGGTTTCTATAGAGAGTGAGAAACTTTTTATTGAGTTATGCTTTCCGAGCACAATGGATTCCTATCGATCCACCTTATAATATTTATTATTTTTTTCCTTTTAGTCAAATTTCTCACACATATTTCTTTTTTTTTAGACTAATAATTTATTTTTCTTGAGAAATCATATATTTTCATCTCCTTAGCTCAGTATCTTTCAAGGCCATTAGCAACCATTTAGGGGTGATTTCTACGAGTGGAAAAAAAAATCTTCTTAATTTTTTCAGATAGCCACGAATTGGTTTTAAATTAAAGCATATATATATATATTTAAATTAACCACCACAGAGGGTCTCGTATTGTATTTTTTTATTCACGCGTATTGGGAGACAAACTTTCGGTCTAGCACCATATTCACCTCTATTTAGCAATTTTAATATAAATTATTGAGCTCTGGGGCTCCACCAAACCAACAAACTCTTCCCAAAATCCTACGTAAAATCCTTGATGCTCCTTATTACGTCACAAATAAACTCATCCATAAAGACCTTAACATCCCATTCGTTGCAGATTTGACCCAAAACAGATATGCGTATTTTTATTCCAAACTCCTTAACCATCCTAACCCATTAATTCTTAATCTTTCATCCTTAACAATCCCTGATAATCCTCCGAGGCGTCTGAAAAGAAGATAGGCACGGGACCTTCTAATTTAAATTAATGTTTGAAGTACCACCAATGGGTGGTTCCTTCCCAAGATTTTCAAGTGTATATGAAACATATTACATATTTACCTATTGTATTATTTTGTACAGCTGTAAATTACATTAAATAAATAATTTAAAAAAAATATTATAATACATTGCCAATTTTTAATTACAACTTTAATTATTTGCCATGAAAACACGTTATCATCATCATCATCATCATACTCATTTACTCTTCTACCTCTGTAAGGATCCCGCTTATAGAGTCTGCCCCAAATGTTTCTTGAACTAACTCGCTTCTCCTACTCCAATCCATTCCATGCTTCCTGAACGCCTCCCTTACACTGTCCTTGCAGGAGATGCAGGGCCTTCCTCTGGGTCTTTTCACTTTCGTGCAGGTCTCGTAAGTCTCCCTGGCGCTTCTTTCCATCTTAAGATGTCCAAACCCTCTTAGTTTGAGTTCCTCCACAATAGTTTCAGCCGGTCT
Organism: Halyomorpha halys; assembly: GCF_000696795.3. Taxonomy (NCBI): domain Eukaryota; kingdom Metazoa; phylum Arthropoda; class Insecta; order Hemiptera; family Pentatomidae; genus Halyomorpha; species Halyomorpha halys. The sequence continues at coordinate 1,174,235 of NW_027105032.1, forward strand.
GACGTCGAGATTAGCCCATGGCTTTCCGTTATATATTAAATATACCACATCATATTTTTGAATTTACTTATGGTCTGTTGCAACTAAATCTTTTTTTGAAATCAAAATTCTCTATAAATCTGGTTTATGATTATTTTACATATATTTTTATTATTTTTTATTTTATTATATGACCCAACTTACCTATTTACAATTACATACTCATGTATTAAAATTCTTCTTTACTTTATAGATAGCTACGAATTAGTTTTTTTAAATGAAAAAATTAAATAAACGCATTTATTTAGATTCACTACCCTTCATTCTAGCTCACTCGATTATCCAATCAAGCTAGAGTAAAGTAAAAATACTTAAAACCGATGATAATTCGATATTATGGTCTCATTCAAACACTAAAAAAAGACCTCAAAGTTAAAAAAGCCCTGATTAAGATTTGATTACATATTAGAAATGGCAGATGAACTGGTGATTTCATAAGAAAGTTTGAAGATGAAAATTACCAAGAATATGGAATTATCCAAACAGTATGGCGTAACTTTTGCGTAAGGAAAAGAATATTTTATAAAAATTCACAAACAGCATAGGACAAACCTAATTGAAAATATTGGGCTTTCAGTTTATAACCGAAAAATGTCCAAAATGGGTCGCTCGATGTGACAGCATCAATCATGACCATTTGACAACTTTTGAATGTTGATTCCTCTTTATAAGTAGGAATAAAAAAGTAATTATTAACTACGTTAATTAATGAACTAATTTAAAAATTATAGTTGAATAACTTAAAACAAATCAGTTTTTAACACGCTCATGTCTAGGTACTCTACTATTTAGTAAATCCAAACCTATCTTTTTATACTGGAAGATTATTGATTGACCGTGTGTGAAGATGAAAGGAATATGGTCCGGGTGCGGTCAAGAAAAACTCAAATAGTAGAAATATACTAATTTAAATATAATATATAATATATGTAAATATAGTAATTTGTGGTATTATAACTAATAGAAGATTTGGATTTATGGGCTCTTTAATTATAATATTAGGACATGGTTTTTGTTCCTCTGGACTTTTTTGTTTAGCAAATATTCTGTATGAACGTAGAAGAAGTCGTAGATTATTTATTAATAAGGGTTATATATTAATAATACCTAGATTGTCAATATTTTGGTTTATATTCTGTTCTAATAATATATCCTCCCCGCCTTCTTTGAATTTATTAGGGGAAATTTATTTAATTAATTCAATTATTTCTTGAGATTATATAACTTTTATTTTTTTATCCATTTTATCTTTTATAAGTTGTTGTTATAGAATTTATATTTTTTCTTTTACTCAGCATGGTTATATTTACGGAGGTTTATCATTTATAAATACTGTAAATATTCGGGAATACATATTAATATTATTTCATATTATTCCTTTAAATATAATATTTTTAAAGTTCGATATTTTTGATTTACTTTTTTAAGGATCTATGGTAGTTTAATTTAAAGAATAATAATTTGTGATGTTATTGGTGATGGAATCTCTAGATCCATTTTTATTAATTTTTATAAGTATTGATCATCAAACATATGCCTAAAAGTGACCCAAAGTTTCATCATAATGAGATTGATGAGGGTGAGGGTAAATCAATTAATGAATTATTAATAATTTTAATTAGTGGATGTGTTTTTCGTATTGGCTTGTTCATATTATTATCTTTAGTTCAGGGATATCAGCCTGAGCGTGTGTCTGCTGGTTATTATTTATTGTTTTATACTTTATTTGCTTCTTTGCCTTTATTATTAGGCATTTTTTATATTAGTATAAAGGGCTACACTCTGGACTTTTGATTAATTGATGTAAGTGGTTTTGGATTTTATTTTTATTTATCAATAATTATGGCATTTTTATTTAAAATACCGATTCCTTTTTTTCATTACCACAAATTAAATTAGTATATTTCTACTATTTGAGTTTTTCTTGACCGCACCCGGACCATATTCCTTTCATCTATCTTTTTATACTTCCTACTAAAGTACCCATATGAGCCGTGAAAAGCAAAAGTGGCGTAAGTGAAATCTGGGGTTTAGAGATAGGCAAAACTTTAACGGAATTCGTGAAGTTTATAGAAACCGCTTTTTTTTCTGTTAAAACTGGCAAGTCACAAGCAAATTCTTCTATATAAAAGGATTTTTTATTAATGAACTCAATAATTAAATAATTATTTATAATAAAAATTAATTTTTATAATTTAAAATAATTAAGAGACTAACTTATTTTACTTTTGCTCTAAATGTCTCATATTGTTTTTCGTAGTAACAAGAAAAAGTTTTACTTTTATATAATAATATTTAGAAAAAATACAATCATACTTTTTTTCTCCCATTCCACCTTATTTGCTATTAAAGAAGCTTATGGAATCCATAAATAATATTATGATTTGATATTATTCATTTAATATTAATATTATCTAAGTATGTTCATCGAAATGTATACATTGAAATATATATCTATATTTGGTCAATTTATGATAATATATATAAATTTTTTAATAATTTATTTATTGTTATTTACAACTGTATACATATATACACATCAAGTAAACTTGCTGTTAGTGATATTATGACATGATACAAACATGTGGAGAATCTACCCATTGAACCCAAAACAGATATGCGTATTTTTATTCCAAACTCCTTAACCATCCTAACCCATTAATTCTTAATCTTTCATCCTTAACAATCCCTGATAATCCTCCGAGAAGCCAGGTTAGAAACGAGTTGGTTTGGGTGGTTGGGAAGTTTATCATGGAAGGATTGGTATCTGGTTCTGGCCAAATCGGCAACATATAGGACATTGAGGTCCTGATGGATGATTTGATTTGTGACAAAGTAAGGAGCATTAAGGATTTCACGAAGGATTTTGGACTGTAAGGATTGGATTCGAGGGGAATTAGATGGTTTAGTGGAGCCCCATAGCTCAACTCCGTATGTCCAGATAGCCCTTATAACAGTCATGTAGATCAGTCTTTTATAATGAATTGGAAGTTTGGACCGTTTGTCTCGTAAATGTTGTAATAGTATTCTAGGTCAGTCGTTTGTTCAGATTTAGTCCTAAGTAACGGATCTGTTCAAAAGGAATAAGTGGGCTATTATTAAAAGATACTGTGGTGCAAGACGAAGGGTAAATGTGATTTGGTGGGATTTATTGGAATTTATACTAATATTTAGATAAGAAATTTAGCAACTAATAGACATCAAAAAGTTCGAAAATTCGTTACGGTCCTTCATCCCATTGTGAGCTAAAAGGATTACTTGTACTTTTCATAATATTTTCAGTAATCTCTCAATGCTTGTTAATGGCTTGAATATTAATATTCGAAACTTGCTCCGAATTGGTAGATATAATTGACAAGTGGTTTATGATTGCCACGAGCTGTAAGAAGAGGAAAAGAAGACACGAAGGAGTAGACACCCATTTAATAAGTGGAGGCAGATATTGAGAGATGATGCTTGGTTTAATATCCGGAGCGGACTCGGCTCGCTCACGACTTACGCCATTAACTCGGATCAGATAGCCGGCTCAAACTCACCTTTCACCTCAGACATCCTCCCTCAGTGTTCCTCTCTCTGCCTTTATTAGAATTGCCACTAAATTGCTCAAGGTATGTTAACAATTTCAGATCGGGTCCCTAAGGTGTTAAACACGAATGTGAACTATAATGTTCAGGTAATAATGGCAGCTAACACGAAGTTTCAACGATGGTTAGGAAATTAATGAAGCTACTTAGCGCTATGCCGTAGCGAACCAAGGATAAGTAAACGCCTAAGACAATGTTACTATAAACATTTTTATATTTTTTTCTATAGTTATAATCTTTACACTTTTTTGAAACTGGATATTATTCTTTAAATAATATAAATTTTATCCAATTTTAGTCTCAAAACAATTTTTATTTCTATAAGTCCGATGTTTCAGTCAAATCATCCTCAAGGACAATCTATCACAATCAGCTTTTATTATACATAAGATCTTTAACAATATTATTAATAATTTATCATACCTTAATACAATTTTAGAACCACATAAATTAAAAAAAAAAACTTTATGCAGGCTATTTTAGGTCATTAATTTCCAATTTTCCTTAATTACCATATGATAACCTAAGAATTGCTTATTAACAAAATTATATGATTCCCTAATGTTTTAAGTCTCATAACTGGTAGAATATCTAAAGTAAATAATGTGGAGGGGAGGAACCGTTGTCAGTTTAAACTTCGAATACATGAAATAAAAGAAGGAGATATATAGATATGATAATGATAGTAACAATAGGAAATGCCTGATTTAGAAAAATGAAATATAAATTAAATGAATAAGTATTAAAACAGTTTAATGTATTATACATGTATTGTATTTACTGTATACATAATTATCATAACTATATTTTATATCGGTATGTATTATTAATTACTTATTATATCATTTAATTTATGTTTGGTTCGTTTTTTTAAGGATCTATGGTAGTTTAATTTAAAGAATAATAATTTGTGATGTTATTGGTGATGGAATCTCTAGATCCATTTTTATTAATTTTTATAAGTATTGATCATCAAACATATGCCTAAAAGTGACCCAAAGTTTCATCATAATGAGATTGATGAGGGTGAGGGTAAATCAATTAATGAATTATTAATAATTTTAATTAGTGGATGTGTTTTTCGTATTGGCTTGTTCATATTATTATCTTTAGTTCAGGGATATCAGCCTGAGCGTGTGTCTGCTGGTTATTATTTATTGTTTTATACTTTATTTGCTTCTTTGCCTTTATTATTAGGCATTTTTTATATTAGTATAAAGGGCTACACTCTGGACTTTTGATTAATTGATGTAAGTGGTTTTGGATTTTATTTTTATTTATCAATAATTATGGCATTTTTATTTAAAATACCGATTCCTTTTTTTCATTACCACAAATTAAATTAGTATATTTCTACTATTTGAGTTTTTCTTGACCGCACCCGGACCATATTCCTTTCATCTATCTTTTTATACTTCCTACTAAAGTACCCATATGAGCCGTGAAAAGCAAAAGTGGCGTAAGTGAAATCTGGGGTTTAGAGATAGGCAAAACTTTAACGGAATTCGTGAAGTTTATAGAAACCGCTTTTTTTTCTGTTAAAACTGGCAAGTCACAAGCAAATTCTTCTATATAAAAGGATTTTTTATTAATGAACTCAATAATTAAATAATTATTTATAATAAAAATTAATTTTTATAATTTAAAATAATTAAGAGACTAACTTATTTTACTTTTGCTCTAAATGTCTCATATTGTTTTTCGTAGTAACAAGAAAAAGTTTTACTTTTATATAATAATATTTAGAAAAAATACAATCATACTTTTTTTCTCCCATTCCACCTTATTTGCTATTAAAGAAGCTTATGGAATCCATAAATAATATTATGATTTGATATTATTCATTTAATATTAATATTATCTAAGTATGTTCATCGAAATGTATACATTGAAATATATATCTATATTTGGTCAATTTATGATAATATATATAAATTTTTTAATAATTTATTTATTGTTATTTACAACTGTATACATATATACACATCAAGTAAACTTGCTGTTAGTGATATTATGACATGATACAAACATGTGGAGAATCTACCCATTGAACCCAAAACAGATATGCGTATTTTTATTCCAAACTCCTTAACCATCCTAACCCATTAATTCTTAATCTTTCATCCTTAACAATCCCTGATAATCCTCC
>NW_027105032.1:1182926-1200307 GCF_000696795.3 Halyomorpha halys
TTTTTATTTTTCTATACTTACTGTGGTTGTTATCTTGTTCTGTTTTAGCCCTGAAGAAGGCTAGAAACTCTAGCCGAAACGTTGGCACAATAAAATAGGCTAATCCAACTTTGTGTTTATCATTGACCGCACCTCCAACCATCTTCTCCTCGTTCGTCATCCACGGTCAACTATCTCTCATAATTAATTGATTTATATTTAATTTTTCCTAAATCAGACATTTCGTTTAGCTGACGCACCCATACCTCTTTCATAGCGAAGTCCTTGTCTAAATATAACTGTCCTTTATAAGTATGTAAAAAGAACCAAAATAGTTAACATTGCTAATCATCATTCATAATGCCTATTAAGACAGAAATAATTTCATTGGAATTTCATTTTATAATGGATTCGGAACAGTTAGAAATTTCCGGAAGGTTTGTATATATTGTGAAAGAGGGAGATAAGAATTGGACAGGATTTTTTTGCCCAGGGACATAAGATGACTTCCGGCGGTGCAGGTAGAGCCCTCGTCGTAAATTTGGCATTACAATGCATTAAAGCTGAGACCCGGAGGTCCAGGAATAATAAAAACTTATCTCTCCTCGCCTTTTGTCTAGTTTTTTTCATTCCGTCCACTCTCCCCGCTAGCATGATCTTAGGCCTTTTTCCTCCCTTCGGTTGACCAGAATTGGTGCAAAGCAGTAGCAGGTATGTAAATGAGGTATGCCCGCTGAAGGAACCGCAGGAAGATCATAAAAAACGCCTTCTTGAATACGTTTAAAGTTTAAAAATAAGCTCCTGACATTTTTTACAAGAACATGTGTACATTTGACTGGTGTAAGCCATTGAAAAAAAAAACTCGATTTTTGAGGTATAATAAAAAGCTAAAAAATAGAGGAAAATCAACAAAAAGTTCATTTTTTTATTTTTTATTTATTTAATGTAATTTACAACTGTACAAAATAATACAATAAGTAAATATGTTATATGTTTCATATACACTTGAAAATCTTGGGAAGGAACCACCCATCGGGGGTACTTCAAAAATTAATTTAAATTAGAATTTTGATGGTTTGGTGGAGCACTAGAGCTCAATTCAATATGTCCAAATTGGTCTGATTATCGTAGTGTATACTATTTTTTTTGCAGTGAATGGGAAGTTTAGAACGTTTGTCAAGTAAGTGTTGCAGCAATCGGAATCTACAGAATCAGTTTCTTGTCGTTTCAGTCTTGTGTGTGGATTCCAAGTAAGTCTCTTGTCAAGATGGAGTCCTAAGTATCGAATCTGTTCAACAGGCGTTGGTCATTTTTAAAATTTTATATTTGATGTATTCCATAGATATTAGATAGATAGATAGTATATTAGAGTTGATTTTGGACAGCATTTCTATCTTTGGGTATTTTGGAAGAATCTTATCCAGTCTAGACCTAATAAGTTAATATGAATTTTATTTTCATTTGTATCAAAATAGAAATGAACTAGGTCTTGAAATAAATACGGATAAGGCAAAATACATAGCAGTAGAAACTGCTATATCACGAAATGCGCGAACTATTTCGGTGATATAGATATTGGAGGAGATATGTTTGAACAGGCAGATAGGTTTAAGTATTTAGGTTCTACGGTAACTAGAAAAAACGAAATTCGTGAGGAAATAAACGCTGTGTTGAAGACGGGAAATGATTGTTATTATTATTTTTCAATTTCGAAACTGCCTTCTATCGAAAAACTTATAAATTAGAATTTACAAAACTATTATTCTTCCCACTGTTCTTTATGAATGTGATACGTGGTCTCTTACACTAAGGGATGAACAGCGTCTTAAGATTTTCGAAAATAAAGTATTACGCAAAATATTCGGACCGAAAAAGGATGAATTAACGGGAGAATTTAGAAGATTAAACAATGCTGAATTAAGGGACCTAAATCCGGTAAATATAATTCAAGTTATAGCATTGCGGCGTATAAGGTTGTAGGGCTTAGTAACGAGCGGTTCCCTAAAATGTTAATAAACACTGAACCAACGTGTAAACGTCATCTACCAACGTGTTAACGTCTACGTAAAGTTGATAGGAAGATTGTGTTAAAACAGATTTAGTGGAATTGGGTTTGGAGGGGCATCACTGGAAAGAAGTATGCAGAGAGCGTTTGGTGGTATCGGCATCAAACCTTCGGGTTCATTAGGCCTTTATTATTATTCAAAATGGAAATAAAGTTAAATTATTCAACAAGTTTAACGGTCATCCTAACTAGTATGACTATATGAGTTATGGCTCTAATTTATTATTTTGATACTTATGTAACAATATTCATCCTCAGAGGACATGATGGATAAGCGTGCTGGTGCGAGGATCCTAGAGTGTTCGTTTCAGAAGATTGAGGGTTCGACTCCCATCTGGGCCAGTCGACGTTTATTTTTCAGCTGCACCGAAAATTGAATCTTGACTTTCCATTCCGGGCTGCATGACTGCTTAATGGAGGGCTTGAGCAAAAAAAAAATGTATTTTTGTTCTTGATTTCTTGTATTGAAAAAATTATAATTGATTTAAGATTTTCTATGAACGTCTTACTTTAAAATTTAAGAATGTGTTGATTATATTTGCTATCCGTCGGTCCATAAACGTCTTAAGTTAATAATTAGTTAATTTATATTGTATAAATGTGGTTTTTAATGTGGGTGATTTAAGTCTCAGAAGTATAAATATGTCCTCTTCTATTTGTACTAGTTGGGAATTTCCTAGGTAAATGGAAATATCTGAGATTCTAGTTTACTTATTGAATCAGAGTAATTAAACAATGGTGTATAAATAAAAAAAATTTTTTTCTTATCTATTATGATATTGCGTTCTTATAACACACTACATGATCAGATCATATCTTCAGCAACACGAAGAATTGTTTTTATGGAAAGAATGAGTTTAACCGAAAGGCTGGAATACAACGTCGGGATACTAAAGGAAAGAAATAAATGGAATAGAAGGAAAGAGGACAAACATGGCAGATTTGTCTGTCCAGGAAGTATTTCTATCTCAAGAGGATTGCCACTATAATGGCTGCCTGGAGTGGAGAAGATCCTTCGATGGCGTATTTCAAACGAGAATTGGCCAAGTGATACTTCATCTAACTGGCTTGAATGGGAACTGTAAACCTTTAATATTATTAAGGATAATATATGATAATATTATGTTTTCTTAAGACGGATATCAATTTTAAGAACAATGAGTTATTTTAAAATTAAGAAAATAAATGTCGAAGATGTCAAATTTCCACATTATAAAGAGCCCTCGCTTATTGAAATATTTGCTCAAGTTAAAAGATATATTTAAAGTTCCAGTTTTTAGCTCATCTATATGAATACAAATAATATATAATAGTCTGTAAACCATCAAATTCCTTCCGCATACAATCTTTACGATATAAAATTCTAAATTCGCCGTATTATGTTACAAATTAAATCATTTATTGTATTTTTATTGCCGTATATGTTTCACTCCTATCCTTCCTTTACTAACTTCATACTTATCAGTAGTTCCCAAGAGCCTGAAAAGAAGATATGCAGCTTCTACGTAATGCATTGTCATGTTTTAATGAGCAAATTTCTCTATATATTGTATATATAGCGAATTTCAACTAATTAATTAAAACATCTGATATGGTGCGCGCACTACACAATTTTCATTTACCACCTTTGAAGGAGAACACTTCAAATGTTTTTTTATGTTGCTATAAATACAGCAATTTAAGAACAAATGACTCCAATCGGCAAAGGTCGGAACCATTCGGCCGTGTCCGACTATCCAGTCTACACTACTGTCTCTCTTCCTCGATTTTTCTCCTTAAATTAGTTATAAAATTCTTTCATAGGTCGTATTTATACATTTTTTGTGCTGTTTATGTTAACAATGTAAAACGGACAATTATTTCAAATAAACAAAATTTGCACGATTATTCGTTTTTGAACTAGTCTGTTCACTCACACACAGGCACATAAACCATTTTCTAAGAATATGTTATTTCGATTCGATCGTAATACTTCCTCTTAATATATATGCCCTAGTGAAAGAAAAGATGATGAGTAATACTAACCTGTAAAATCGTTCCAGTATATAATGACAGATAGAATAAGACGTAGATGTAGAGGTTACTTATCATTTTATAAAGAAAATTAACCTACTGAAACTAATGCAATGCCGTTTGTCAACCCTAATAATGCTGTTAGGATTATAACAGAAAGGGGAAGGGCGATTTTTTTTCAAGTCCTAAGATGAGTGAGGGTTCCAGGTGACATCTCATCCAGAGGAGACGCGCTCTCTCGACAGCTGCGCATCACAATCCGGTTGACATCGAAGGATCAGGGACCCAGATTAAGTCGTTAAAAAACCCTTTCCTAACTAAATCGCTACGCCTTATATTCCATACCAGCCGAGTGTAATAAAAGAATCCTACAACAAGGTAGAGTTTTATAGCATCTTTTATTGTCCCTAATCTGTCTGAATTGTCAAAGTTACTGAGCGTTCGCTGATAACGATTCCTACTTCAACAGTAAACCGTTGAGGATTCAGCACGAAATGTTTTACTTATTATGCAGTACATATAATGAGAAAGAATGTATACAACGTTTTAATTGGCGTACATATTTAAATAAATATATATCTTCAATCCATCTACTAAGTATTTATCCAAATAAAAAAAAATATTGCATTTTATTATTTCAGAATGATGAACTTCCTCAGTCATATTTAGATATAGTGAATCAACTGTCTTGTAAAATCGTCATTAAAAAGGAGATTAACTTCCTTAAAATGTGGAAGTTTCGATTTTTTATGGTTTATTAATCTTAATGACAAATCTTTTTATGTTTTCTACCTATATAAGATTTTCGGATCGCTTTAAAATTTTCAAAAAACCAAATTGTTTTCATATTTCGTCAATTTATATCCTCATGAACCAAATTTATGGGCAACTTAGATGCGTACTCCCTTATAATGGACTAAATTTGATACAAAATGAGACCAAAATTGTTTCTTTATACCCAAACATTTCCAATTTTCAGTTGGGTAAAACTTCGAAGAGTTTACAAAATAAGTGTGAGTTTTTTTTTTGGTTTTCGCAATGAATAAAATTTTTTTGCTTCACAATTAACTAAATAATATTTTTTTTTTTAAACAAACTGTATCCACTCTTTCTACGTTTCAGCCCTTATTTGTTTATGGTTAAACAAGGAGACCTTAAAATATTCATCTATTTTATTTACATTTTATCTATACGCAATAATATTATATATATATAGTATCATACCTTAAAATTAGAGTTTTCAGGTTTACATTTTTTTCTATTACAGGTTATTCTACTCAAGCCGAATGGTCTTTTAAACCAACTATATCAATTAATTGATATAGCTAAATTTGATTTACTTATTTTGATTAATTCCTAAAATAATGGTAATCTACGTACAAGCAATCATACTTTTATGTTAGTCACTTCAAGTATTAAACACATTAAGATTTTTGTTATTATCTTTCCACTAACAAAATCTTCCTTCTATAGGTTAGAACGTTATCAATAATTTCCAGAGCTTAGCATATTTAAACTTTACTTTTTATCAATTATTTTAATAATTTTCTATTTCCAAAATAACATTATTTTGTTGTTATGTATATAGGATGATAACCTATATTTATATAGGTTAAAGACGGAGAAAAAAAAGATAGAAAGATGCATTTTGTTAAGGGAGAAAATTTGGAAAAAAAAAAGGATAAAAAAGTATAGAAAGAGAAAATAAAAGAATAAAAGTGATAAAAAAAATCATATATAACTATTATATATTATAAGTCAACTCCATTATGCCCATATTTTATAAGAATTAAAAAAAAAAATTGACTAGATAGAAGTATGCTATGTATTTATCAAACCAGTTACAGTTGTGTATAAAGTTTTCCTCTCTACAATAATACAATCTTAAAAGTTAAACACAACCTGGATAAACTAATTTTAATGTATGATAGAGGAAATATAGTATTAAGGCCTCCTTAATGACCTGATCTAAAACGTAGAAGAGAAAATAAAAATAGTTAAGAATGAATCATGGTGTTTTAAGTTATTACCGACTTTCAAAATCATTAATAATGAGGTGTAAATAGTTGACCGTAGATTAATGATTGGAGAAGTTTGTCGGGGGTGCGGTCAGCAAAGATATAAATATGGTTTTGTTTATTTATGTTGTTGTTCGCGCACCCCCCGACAAACTTCTCCAATCAAAATCATTAATGTATAAATGAAATGAATACAAGATGTGGGTATATTTTAGTTTATATATAATTAATATTATATAATACTTTAATCATTGATAATTGTATGTTTTTTTTTCAGAAAATTCATCATTTTTAGTTGTTTTTAAAAAAGTATTTTAGATCTATTATTTCTATAGGTTATTTCTCGGAGTCCTTGGGGTATATCTTTTCCTGTGATGAATCCAAAAACATATGAACATTTCTAAAACTTAATTATCTATCGACCAACACTGATATAATTTTGTTTTATATATAAATTTTTGTACGTTTTATGGTTTTTAAAATGTTCCATAATTTGACAAGTATGTTGAAAACCTGTGGCGTGGACTGGCGTATCGTGTTATCACGGTCGGTGGGTTTAATGTCTACAAGACTAATTACTCATTAGCTTGTGCGTGACAGTAGCAACAGTTCCCGATGATATCTTTATAATTCCTACCAGTTGAAGCTGTCTGGGGCAATAAGTGTCTACACTTTCATCATTAATGCAACAATAAAAATATAAAATCCCGGAACTATGTTTACGACTTTGCTCTAATAATATAGTCATATAATTAATCTCATATTTTATTTTTTGAATGCATCACAAAATTAGATATAATATAATTTAAAATGCATCCTTATAATTAAGTTGTTCAGTCGAATAATATAACAACTGCGAAATTCAAAACTTTTACAGTGTTAAAATATTTGTTAATTATAATGTTTTATTATCAGCGATATACTCTGAAGAAAACAAATTTTCTAACAAAGGATTCTATCAAAAATATATGAGTTCGGCCTTACGAGTTTGGCCTATGATGCCCAAAACATCTATTGCAACCATCTTTCACGACCGAACGGGACAAGTTATCGGATACGTTGCTTGGCAAATTCTGTGGTTACTTTTCTATGCAAAATCATACTACTTCACTGCCAACCCTATGTCTCCGTATAGAAAGAGATATATCCATTAAAAGGTTTTAGTGGACCATTAAACATGAATACACAGTTTCGTCTAAATTCTTCGATAAATTTGGATAAGATTAAGTACATCAGTATCCAACCATCGCAGAATAGTGCAAAAAATTTAATGGGAGTTCCACACCGAATTTAAATGTTACAATCATTGATTTGCTTAGGATTTGAAGTGAACAGAAAAAAAAAAAAATGCGAGGAGAAATGGAGATATCTTTGCATGAACTGGACCAACTACGATATCTAAAAAAAATTAAGTAGTAGGTTACACTACTATTAAGAGCTTTAAAAAGATTCGAACGGTTACACTGGGCTGTTCTTGTTTTCAGAGTGTTTTCATTCGTTTACAAGTTCTGTTATGGAGGGTGTTTGGTACTTACCAGCCGGATAGTACGTCCCAAGGAGGATTGTCTGGCAATCAACGTAAAAACACTGGATAGTCTAAGCAACTGGAAAGTAGAAGCATTCTCTTGAAAGTAAAACTGAAAATCCCATCTGTAGCAGTTTATGACTTATTGAGGAGGTAAATATCGGAAGGAGCCATATAGTAACAAGAAGAAGTTATTTTAAAATCTAAATAATTAAATTTATCAGTAATTGAAATATATGTATGTAGTGAAATGTATCAATAAGTGAAATCTTCCCATTGACGTCTTTTTACAATTGACTATCCCATCCAAGCTCACGTGTTGAGCACACTGGAAGTTCGATCCGAAGTATCTATTATTATCTATAGAACTAAGTGTGCCGGTGGTGTAGAGGCTGCCTCTAGAGATTAGATGTTATCTCCTGTCACGTTCTTAATAGCGGGCACATGGTGGCTGTGTTCATTAGGAGCGCCGAGTACCGAAGTACCAGTGTACCGGTGTGTACAATACCAGTGTACGGTGGGGTATCATCCCACACCTACCCATTACCACCCGACTGATACTAATCATAAACTCGTGAAACACTTCCAGAACAAGGACTTCTATAATTGCTGCCGAATCGTGTTGTTTTTAACTTGGACTACCTTGGAAGTTGGAGTATGTTAATGGTTTCAACAGTACTGTTTCTTTTTTGAGATTTCACAAAATTACAAGGAGGCACATCACCTCCAAACATTTCTAGTATAATTCATATTGAACGCACATAACAAAACATCAGATATTTCAGCATATACCTTCAAGTATCATACGTAATGCAACCTATTAATTTAATGTTCTTTTCTATTTTAAGAGGGATCAAAAAAAAAATTAAACGTTTTAGTGTCCTTGAAACTTACACTACGCAACTCAAGTTTAATTTTTAAACTAATTAGATATATCAAGAAAAACGTGAAATATCCAATCTAACGAACGAGGATAATATTCGATAACCTTTCAAAGAATGTTTTACAGTTTTTAAACATAGGTAGCCAGCGCATAACAAATTTAGAATATAAAAGCGAAAAAATTGATAGTGATGTAAATTTCATGTTATGGTATTTTAAATATCTTAAGTTCCTTACAAATATATTTAACCATAGTATGTACAGTTCTACTACTGTAAATATTCTATTTATTTTTTTAACATGTATAATTAAATAAAATAAGATATTTAAAAAAATTAAAATTTGTACCACTACAACCCATGAGGGGTCAGGGGTTCAGTACTTTGTAAGGAAGTATTGTTACTAGACCAACGGTTGTGCAAGGAATCATGCTCGACCGCCAGATTTTTACCCAATCTATGAGGCTGGGTGGACTCCAAGAGGGCTCTAGAACCCACAGGGATGACTCACGGCTACAGTGAAACAGAAAACAATTTTCCGCCCAGCTGGATTTGAACCCGAGTTTTTGGAGTTAGTAGCATTGCGCCTTACTACGCTACCACCGCGCTCCCAATAAGAAGACATTATCAATGTTATTTAAAATAAAAGTCTAGAAGCAAAATTAAATAATTGAAATTTCGATAAAATAATATTTTAATTTTTTTATGGCAATCAATAATTTTGTAAATATTAAGTAATATAAAAAACCAAACAAAAATACTGTTCCGCTCCAACCCATGTAGAGCAGGCTCAGTACTTCGTAAGGAAGGGGTGCTTCAGAGCGCTCCTAAACCCACAGGGTTGACTCACGAACTGTAAGAGAATACAATTTTGTTTTAATTTAAAAATTCAAATGTATCTCTTGAAATTTCACGAATTTCGAGTTATCACGAATTTTATTAGTAATTTAGTAGTAGGTTTTTTTATTATATTTTCCTTTGAATCTATGTGTTAGTCTTATTCTCGTAAAATTTATCTATTTGTTTGTTTTTGGTAAACTGATCTACTGCTGTGACTATGAATAATAGTATGATCTCACATTGCCGTCTAATATTGAATTTGTTTAGTGGGTCACTGAAGAGGATCTAGGAGGGTGAATTCTGGAGAGCGAATTTGTTGATCGGGTGAATTAAAAAATTGGTAAAAGGTGAAATTGGAGGAGTAGAAATGAGAAAGAAAAATAGGAATGAATTGAAAAATTTGTATTTGTTGTACAGACCGAAATTGATTATAAAAGAAAACTGTAGAAGAAAAAAAATTGTTTATTGTATCTCTGATTTTACCATGTATGTGTAATTTATATATGTCCGATTACGGATTGATAAGCATGCTGTGTGAGATAGCAACCTGATGTATTTAGGCAGCATAGATAAATAAAGTATTTCTCTAGTTGTATTATTTCTGTTGTTTCTTAGAATGTTTTTTATTCTCTAGGACTTTGTTGCTACGTCCGGTAGATTTACCGAAATAATCGCACCTTGAGTCCTATTGGCCATTGTTGACAAGGAGGAAAGAAAGAAGAGATAACTGGATGATAACTAAGTCATTTTGTTGTAGACTTTTTTTTTTTATTTTGAATTGAAGCGATACAGGAGAAGAAAATCCCGAACGGTAGGGGTTCTTATTAAATTATATCTGGGATGGAATAGTTGTGTGGCTTTTTACCTTCTCGGCCTGTCTCTTTCTTTACACTCAATGATGCGTTACGATTCCTGCTGCTTCCTATTCCCTATGCTCAATGCGGAGTAGGAAGGTCTGTATTTATATGTTTTATAATAAATATTTACTAGTCAAAGCATTGAACTATGGTTTATTCAGCAGTAGGTATTTTTATCTAGAAATTTCAAGAATTTTTCGTATAATAAAACCTTCAGTAATAAAATATTTGAATTTTTGAAAAAAAAAAATTTATAATTTTAATGCAGGTTTTTTGGTACTTTTTCTTTTTGAGCATATTCCTCATTTCTGCAAATTATTTACGAAATTTAATTTGTTTAAATATTAAATATTAATATATTTTAATCTTGCATATATTAGCTATGTAATATCGTAATTCTATAAAGAAAGATAAATAGATCAGAAAAATTTAAATAAATAGATATTTATTTTTGTTTTGAAATTCCAAGAATTTCGTATCACCTTTAGTGATAACGCTTTTGACTTTTGAAAAAAAAGTCAAAAATATTTTTTTTAAATTTTTATAATATTAATCGAAGTTGTTCATAATATTTTTTTTAAATTAAAAAAATCCTCCATTCTGACAATTTTTCACGAAACAATGCCTTATTTGGTTATAAATTGAGAATTATAATGTACTAATATTGTAATTAAGTATTAATCATCTACCTAATTGTAATATAGAAAGATAAATAGATCTGTTAGATTAAAATAAATGGAGCCTTAGGTATTTTTTTACTTAAAATAAATTTGACAGAATAATAGTTTATATTAATTTAATTTATTATAGTTTCTAATTGGGAGTGCGGTGGCAGCGTGGCAGGACACGATGTTTCTAACTCCAGTAATCCGTGTTCGAATCCGGTTAAGCATAAAATTGTTTTCTGTTACACTATAGCCGTGAGTCATCCCTGTGGGTTCTAGAGCCCTCCTAGAGTCTGCCCAGCCTCATAAATTGGGTACCCTTAATTGGATAAAAATCTGGGTGTCGAGCGTGATTACGACCAAATCACCTCCTTGTACAACTGTTGGTCTAGGAACAGTACTTCTTTACAAAGTACTGAGCACCTGAACTTTCACGGCCATAGTGATACAGATTTTTTTTTTTAATTTACTTATATAATAATTATTTTTATCGAAGAGCATAACTCCTATGGGCATACAATAGGGGTATTCATGATGTGTTAAATGTAAAATTTTTTACCATGTTAAATGTTATAACTATAGGATTGTGAGCAGCCTTATTTGAAGTCATGTTAAACGTTAAATGCATAAGAGCCCCTAGCGGATTTTCTCAGCAACTTGTTTTATAAGCCTTTATGTTTATAACCTTCCTTCCAGAGCCTCATGTTATTGTTTACTTCAGTTTTGATTTAAGTAATTTATTACAACATGCTTAGAGTGAGTGAAAAGTGGAATTTGTGTGAAATTTTAGCTTATGAGTGTCTTATTGATCTTCAAACTTGTGAGGAAGAGAATGAAGATGAGATAATTGACAACTATATTGAAAGTATTCTCCATGTTCTATCATTCAGATATGCAGTTCTATTAAAATTATCCATTCTGGTTTAATAACAGGGATATGAATACCACAAACACACGAAAGAACTGAGCTGTCACAACAACAAAAATAGCGGCGATCTTAACTGGTCTATTGTGTGACGTCATTCTCCATTTAACAGATCAAGTAACAGACTCAGCCATGTTAAATGTTATTTCGTTTTACCACGGTAAAATAAGGCAATTTTTTCGATTTATCATGAGTTTTTCCATTTAACACGCTTTAACATGTTAAACCAAAGATCATGAATACCCCTAATGTACACCTCTACTAAACAACTGTGTTGAACAATTGCAGATCTTATGATTACGGCTAACATATTTATGGAAAAAAAATATTCTTTGATATTGTATGATGTAGATATAATCATAAATATTTGATGATTTGTATGCTGCACTCAACATTCACTTTCTATTCCTTATCCTAGTTCGATACAAAAAAACTCAACAATACAACATTTTTTATTGTTTACTATGGCAATAATTCTTACTATATTTCCATATGTACGTAATTAAAAGTAATAAACTTATTATTGTCATAACAATTATGGGAACACGAAACCGATTATTTATAAATTCAGTTTACTAGTGCGTTTTTTTTTTTGTAACAATTCTTTACGTTCTGCTATTTTGGATGCT
This sequence comes from Halyomorpha halys, assembly GCF_000696795.3. NCBI lineage: Eukaryota > Metazoa > Arthropoda > Insecta > Hemiptera > Pentatomidae > Halyomorpha > Halyomorpha halys. The sequence goes on from NW_027105032.1 coordinate 1,195,324, forward strand.
AAGTATTAATTTATTTAAAATATTTAGCATCGATACGGTACATTATAAATCTTATTACTTCTCTTGTTTATAGAAATTAGTTTTCTATGTGCAAAAATATTTCTCCTTTTTCTAAATGTTTAAACAAATTTTGGGACAATATGCTTCAGCAATTTCGTACAATTGTATATACAAGTATATTCTTATTAAAGATAGTACAATAAAGATTTTCTGAGGTTTTAACTTTTTATTTTCTGAAAAGAACATGTTTCGTTGTTTAGTTAAAAAATTGAATTTAAACATTTAAAATTCAGGCTAGAATGATTATATTGCAACTAATATACAGTGGAATGACTATATAGCAAAAGCTTTAGGTAAATTTATAAAACTTTAAAAATAAATACAAAAAAACGTATTATTTTTCATATTAGGAACCCTGATTTATAATCGACCTTGAAAAATTTTAAATTAGAAAATCTAAAAAGGTTATCAGATCTTCAGATAAGATAAATTAGAAATAAGGTAGGCCAGCGGAAGATATAGCCCTGCTAATTCAGATTCAGGTGGTAATTACTTAATGACTTCATTTCGGGGAATTAGATTTCGGTTTTTCCGGGTTGGGGAAGGTTGATAAACCAGTGATGTTATTATTAATTTAATTATTAAAAATAGTTGTATGGACACGGTTGAAAGGCGTGATGGGGAATAAAAGGAATGAAATATATTGTAAAATTTATAATTCATTAATGAGACGAAACCCCCTAAATCAATTGTAACTTTTTCACTTCAAATGAATTTTTTTCCATTTCATTTGTAATCCATCCGGAATTGATTAATTTCATAAAAAATATACTTTATTAATAAAAAATTACTATATTTAATTCAATGATGTCTTTTCAAATAACTTCATCATATTCATCCAACATGTTATCATCTATTTGATGTTGAAATTCATTTATTATTTATTTATGGATTATAATCAAATTGAAAAACATATAATCAGAATTCCCTAAAACCTATAAATCGTTATCTACATCTATAAGAATACTCCAAAAATAGCATTAAACAGAGTGCTCATGCGCGCTCGAAAAATGATTGAAAACCCGGTTTCAAGATTCTTGAAAATAAAAAAAAAAAAATCCCGATATCAATAATAACAACAAAAGAAAATATTAAATCGAAACGCGCATGCGCAATCGAAAATAAAGTTAAACAAAGAGAATCAGGACTCCCGAAAACCCAATTAATGATTCCCACGAAAACTACAAAAAAAACAATAAGCGCACGAGCCAAAAAAAACGGAATTAAGGCTCTCAAAAATATAATAAAAGATCCTCATATCGCTGTATCATTTATCAGTTAAATAATGAACACTACAGTAAATTCGGTATTAGAATTCACAAAAAACTAATAAACGACATCTATACCGGAGGATTCTGCTTAGATATATAATAATAAAAGCTGGATCATGAATAAACTGTTGCGGTAATGTATTGTATTATATATTTGTATTCTGTAACCATATATAAAAATAAAGAGGTTTGACAACTAAAAAAAAAAACTGTTGCGGTCTTTAAAATTGCGAAAATCCAACGAACGAAGATTAAATACATATATCCTCCCCTAGAAAATAAAACATAAAATTGCAATATATTAATAAGCATTTTAAATAAAATAAACAACTATAATTTTAGTTTTCATTAATTTTATATCTAGTTGAAATTAGCACTTAATATAGATTATCTAATTAATGAAATAAATGTTGGATGAATATGCTCAAATTATTTTTAAAATCACTATTAAATTTAACATAATGATTTTTAATTAATAAAAGCCCTGGAGCAGAGTGTGGCGAAACCTTGGTTAACAATAAATAGTTTTCTTTTACTATTTAGATACCCTTTTTGACGCCACTTTTTCCTATAATCTACTTTATACGGTCAACGATCTTCTTTAAACATTTTATTAATTTTAATAAAACAAAGAACCGAATTACCATCAGAAACAATGTGTTTAATTACATGATCCTGATGAGGATCTCTTAAAAGTTTCTATTCAAAATTTATAAATTAATATTAAATATACAAATAATAAGTTAATATCAATATAAATAATATTTATCAAAGTACCACTGTAAGACAAAGGAGGAGGAAAAATAAACAAAAATTGAATAAAAATTAAATTAAGTAAAAATAAGCTTGATTATTTCTGCAGTGTTTGCATAAAACTGCTTCAGACAGCAGCTGTATTGTATCAGTAATGACGTAACAGTAGCAGATGCCACCAGATACCTGCCTCTACTGAAGGTCCAGGTAACCACTTTCTGGAGGACAAGCGATTACCGCCTCATTATCCCATCAAAAGCCATCGATATTAAGCCAGCATTGCATCTCAGTTGGCCAGTTCCAATATTGCGATAATATGTTATTTCCTCTCCACCATAGAAATAATGAGAAATCCAATATTCAGAGGTTGCCGATTCCATAAAATGTATTTATTCAATTAATAGTGACACACTGAACTGGAAACAACCAATTTGTAATACATGACAATTAGAGGGGTTGAGATAATGAAGGTGATAAAATTTACATAAGAAATGTTTTAAAAAAGTGCATAATTCAAGTTATTATTTTAATAATAAGTAGTTTTTAAACTACATAAGACATAAATTTGTGTTTTTTTGTAAATAGAGAAAAATTGGATTTATCTCATTTTGGATTGGAAATTAAAAAAAAAAAAACCCATAAAAGAAACTTTTGACCATTATTTTTTTTATTTATCATTTTAATAATTAAAGATTGATGTAAAATATTTATATGAAAAAATAACAAACATATTTATAAATACAACTATATATTTAAAAATTTCAATTTTAAAATTCATTTTTCTAAAATTATAAGACATTTTTCCGGAGTTTTTTCCGGTTTAATCACATATAAATATTGATTCACTATACCATAGTGAATTAGTTTTAATTATTTATAATTTTCTATATGTAGTAGGTTATGTACTTTATCTACCTATTCTTTTTGTCCTTTAAACTGAATTATAGTTTTTAATGACGATGGATTGTATAGGTTAATAACAAGAACCAACGGTGTTTCCACCACTTTAATCTACTTTTATTCTGTTCGAGGTATTAGAATATAAGGAAGTTTAAATATAAGATATATGATAACTTTAAGATACAAGGTATAAGATATAGCAATAAAATATGAGTTATAAGATATGACAATAAGATATAAGGTAACTTATACCACTTATTGTTTATTTTTTTCAAAGAAATATTTGAAGATACACTGGACAGAAATATGTATAGATTATTCTTTGGTTTCAAATTGTAAGATAAAAACCATTTAATGTACGTGTGAACTGATTAGAAATGAGCACGAGTTACTATAATACATATTGGTATATTATGTTTAGATATTCTGGAGTCAATTTTTTTTACTAAATATAATATTACTAAGGTTATTTTGATATAATATCTAATTCACAATTAGAAAAGAAATAAATGACAACACGTCAACTCAATCAAAAATCAGAAGCGTGTAATTTTATCATGTTCTGATTTATGGCAAAGCACCTCCCCCTTTTACCAATTGCCATAATATTGAAAAAGTACAATTCCGACCCCGTTACAACCGCTTCTACTCCCAACCGACCAAGAAATGTCTAAATTATCCCTCTTCTATGAATGCCGCGCCCAACAATGAGCCCTGGGGTTTCCTATTGTCGGATTCTGAATCCAAGGTTTTATACCAAAAAAGGGGTGCTCAACCCTTGTGGACGATTACAGTCTATTTACTAACCCCTCTGCCTCCTACTCGTGTGAAATTCGGTTTTATCCAGCATTTCTAACATTTTTTTTCTGTTATTTCCGCACCCTTTTCCAATTCCGGATTCAGGAATTCTTCAGGAAATGTCAGTTGGAATGATAATTGTTTCCTCAGTTGTGAATGTTCCCCCTTCTCGAGAATGTTCTCAAAGGGTTTTGTCGAATATAACCGTTAGAACTTTCTGGGGGTTTTTATTAATGATATGCTTTTATATCTCAACCTTTCGTCATTGCTAACAAATCTCTAATAATATTTAATAGCAAGGAACGGATTGGAGAGGGTGAGCCGCAACAAAGAAGTAGATATTTCTTATAATTTTTTTTTCCTTAAGATAAAAAAAAATATTTTTGAGAATTTCGAAAGTTCATTTCATTACTGATTTATTTATTTATGAGGAAATATCTCGAAGTCAACGTTAATCTGCCGCATGATGAACATTAGGAATTAGGAAACCAAACTTAATTGTATTTCCTTTAAAACAACAGATCCAGTTAATTCTTGTAGAGTGAGTTTTATTTTGGGTTAATTTAGTTGAAGGTTTATATTTATAATAAAAACCTTGATCTCCAGTTGTACTGACGTAGTGATTACAGAATTGTCATTTAAATAAACGTACTAGATTAATATCTAATATAAGATAAAAAGAAATCAGACCGAAGAATTAACATCGTTGAATTTTATTACAATTTGTTATATAGAATTTTTTCTTTATTCAATTGGAATTTCGGAATGCTTGTACTCCTAGATAAAATTTCCAATAACAAAAATCCTTTAAAATTTGGATTGATATAATTGACTCTTTTCATTACATTCTTTATTCATAGATTTTATTTAATAATGTTATTAGAGTATTTAAATTTCCTCTTTCACATAAATGTATAAACGACTGAAAATATGAAAAGAATACAAACAAACAATGTTTGTAATAATTTATAAATACTTCCAAGTGATGTATGCATGAAATTATACTTTGATAGTGTGACTGGGGTGAGGAAGATTCTTTGATAATGGCCTACGAATTAGGATCAAAACGTAACAAATAAGTTTAATATATGAAATGAAATGAAATGTAATAGCCTTTTATTTATGCAATAAATTAAAAAATACAATATAAACATTTAAAGAAGATAGAGAGAAAAAAATAAAATAAAAAAATGTATATATAT
>NW_027105032.1:1200468-1209202 GCF_000696795.3 Halyomorpha halys
AAAATAATATATGATATATGTAGTAATATATAATACATAAAATGTAAAACTGTTATAAAAATGTTTATTTTTATACATTTGAACAATACAAAATCGGGCGTATAATGTGTTAAAAATGATTTTCCTCAATCATTTTGAATGATATTTATTAATTATAAATGAACCTCATTTGAAAAATTAACAATAAAAGAAAAAAAAAAAGAACAACTAAGATTCCCAATCTACCATAATCTGTTGGTCTCATATTAAATATTATTATTGTCTGTTTTATTTATTTAGCCACTAGACAAATATTATTTGGTCATAATGTAAGCAATTATAATAACGGTTTATTGTATTACGTGCATTTACTTGAAAAGTAATGAATTTATAAAATTTTATAAAACCAATATTTGTTGTTAAAAGTATACTCCTCATCTCCCAATACAACGAAGGGGCTCTACCCGAAAATCGGCCACAGCCCTATATACCTCTATTAACTGTTTACCTTCAAATAAATTGCGCCGGATAAATGTTGTTTTTATATTTATATCGTTATAAATGGATATAAGAGATGTCTCTCATGGATATTAATCTGTTGTCCTTCAAAATACATCTTTGTAATTCCCGAAACGATTTTGTTTAAACTTTTAGAATACAGATGTTTGGGCCTCAGAAACCGATTGGGTAAATAATTTACTCCAGAAAATCTTTTACAAACAGAATATTGTTAAATTTATTTCGTATTTAAATTACTAATTAACTTATGTTTTTATCAACTTCTTAAACATTTTAAATTCTAATGATTCTTTGGTACTGATATCCAAACGGTTAAACACATATCCACAAGAAATTATTTTAACTCTTTTGATATAACTAATACTAGATATGCGGCTGATATAAAAAATGTATATTATTTGTTATTATTAATTTTATGTACGAAATTATTTTATATTACTTTTCTTCTGTGGGCAAAAATAATATGATCGAATAACATGTATATACTACAGAAAAATATGATACAATGCGATATTGACGTCTGCTATGACTTCCGGTGTTTGCCTTAGGTAATTGGTAGACAGTTCCACTTTTATCCTTTTCGGGCGGACCTCCAACCCACCGAAAGGAAGAATGATTAGAGGAAATGACACAGGAAGGATGGGCGCGCGCCGAAGGAGGTGTAACAAATTTATTTATAAAAAAATAAAAAAAACAAAGGCAGTTTTTTAGACGACAATAGTGGTAGATCCCGCGTGGCATATGCTGCATGGCCAAGGGGATGAGTTGCAGCACGGTGAAAAAATGCTACCTGCAGTGGGGTGGCGCCAGGGGGACCGACCCGTGCGCTAAACCATGGCAAAAACCATGGATGCTGCTTGCTGGTTGCCTCCCCCACGCCAATTATTAATAACTGCCTCTTCTAATTAACGCCAACATCTGAACCTTTCCTTTTGGGTACCGCCGTGAGTCTGCGCATTTGCCTAGTTCCCGCGCTCCAGGTACTGGATTGGAAGATTTAGTGTTAATAATAACAAGGCTAAGCTTTCTCGGAGGTTTGTTACCGATACCACCCGGTCGGGTCTTCAATCCTCCCATTTACGATTCCAGATATGTCAACTTTAAAATTATTGCCTCTTTTATCTGCATATTTGAGGCTCACTAGTTGCCTTGACTTGTCTATTAAATGCATAACTGAAAGCGGCATAACTATGTGAGGGGTAAGCTCTATGCAGAGTGTTACTCCTCGTCCCTCCTCCAATAATTTGAAAACCTAAGATGGGAAATTTATGATTTGGGTTACTGAAATTTGACACCAATACCTACACATTTAATGTAAGGATTTTAGTGTATTGATAGTGGACACCTAGGTATTTTATTTGTCTCATTAAACAAACGTTGTAGTGGTAGTTTCAATGTAAATTACCAAACAAAAGATAATATATATAATTTTCATATCAATTATCTTATTAAAAATCTATAAACATTTACTTAAATTGGAATGAGAAGACTTAAGTTAGTAAAAACGAGCAATATTGAAAAGTTTTCTAAAATTGGAAAACGGCGTAAACCTGCAACTCCAGAACTCCATGGAAGTCTAAGTTATCTTACATTTAAAAGTGATACTTATAGCTAATAGAATTGGTTGATGTACAGCATTTCACAATCTCGCACGAAGAGATCATAACACCAAAAGAAGGGAATCCATCCCGGCCAGCTCTTAAGATAGTTAAATCGAGCAACATTGAAATAGTGGATAAAATTGAAAAACAATGTGATCTAATTTTATTTGAATAAATATATGTATGCATATTGTTAAGTGTTAATATTCGTTTGAGGGGAGAGTAAAGTTGAAGTTTAAAACAGTAAGGAAAATTAAACGATCCCATATTTGTTAAGGGTTCCATTTAATTAATTGTTTTGCCAAAGTCTTAACTAGAAGTACAGCATACAAAGTGCTCAAGGGTCTATTTGTTTCTCAGGTGAATTCCAGTAATTTTTAATTTTGTTAATGTTTTAATAATTTAAATTAATATTAAATTTAACAAACAACATTAACTTTAAATCCGGAAAACATCACAATCGTCTTGATTCAGATATAAACTTAGTTAATTATGCGTGGGACTAATATTTACTTATAAAATTATTCTGTAAGTCAAACTTTAAATTATAATCTATATCTTTGAATTAAAAATAATTTTAGACTATTTCCTTTGGCTGTATGCGATATTTTGAAAATTCTTTAAATACAAGTACAATAGAACCCCGTTTATCCGGAATAATTTGATCAATGATAATGCATAGTTCCGAATAGAATATGATAAATTCTTTATGGTAATTAAAGTAAATTTCATGGAAAGTACTATAAAATTATATATAAGTCTGTAATGTACAAAAAAATGAGTATGCGATTTGACAAGTTATTTATAAGTAAGTAGTATATACGTATAAGTACGTTACTATGAACATTAGTATAATTAATAAGTTGTTAAGATTTAATTTTTTTAATGCTTAGGATAGACATAGCCAATTAAATAATAGCAATAAAAGTGTGTATTATTAACAAACAATTTTCGGATATACTGCCTCCGGAATTTACGTTCGAATTGTCATGTAGGGATTATCACTGTGGCTTTGCAGAACATCACAATTAACCAGCTTAAATTTGTTGAATTCTTTGTTGATTCAAATAAGAAGCTACTGTTGAACCCAAGGGACTCGATCAACTGCTGGAAGCTAAACCTAAACGCTCCTTGAACTCATTTAAAAATTCTCACTACGGAATCAACGCAGCGGTAACGACTTGGGATGCCGAAGCCCTATTTCGCCACTAACTGGTCAGGCTAGATAGAACTTTTTATTTAATTACACTAAGTTTTCTTCTAAGAACCGTATCCTAGAATTATTAACCAAAACATTCAATGAATTTTAATAAGATTGGAGATATATAAGGAATTTAATAATGAGTTTAGATGAATTTGCAATAAAACTATAAATTAAACAGAATGGTATATATTTTATTAAGGAAAGGTATTAACGTTATATTAAAATATTACAAAACAATGCCGTAAGCTTAAGCAATAAATACATATTATTAGTCAGCTATCATTTAGACAATTCAATCATTATCTATTCTTTTATAAATTTTAAATAAATATAAAATTAATTCATAGTCACACTACCTCTATTTACATATTATTATTATTCATTATTATTTTTTTTTTCTCTCTTTCCTTTTTCAAATTAACTTGTTTCTTTTTACTATTAGAAGACAATTGTTTGTTTTATTTAAGTGTACCAATATCATTTTTTTTTGTTATTAATTTTACTTTCCTCTTTTATTAAGAAGCATTATTCTTATCTATTTATTTTATTATTTTTTTTCCTTATAATAAGAACATTGTATATAGTTAGAATGACTATACCCCCTCATAATCAACTGTTAAAAAAATATATATAATATAAGTTATATCAACCATGTAAGGCCCATCAGGCCGATCTGGTAAAAAAAAAAAAAATAATCATTATCTAAAATGGATGGTATAACGTAAAGCTGATCAGAGGGATAAATTTGTAAAATGACTTGAAAACACATAAAATACAATAACGATCAACGAAAGTAAGCTTAATATAAATATTAGCTTATATTAATAACAAAAAAATAATCAAATAAAAATAAATAAATTGCAATAATTATATCTATAAAAATTAAATCATTATAATAAAAAATAATTAAATAAAAAATGAATAATTTATAAGCAAATATTTTCTAAACTTTATTAAAAAAAAATACAAAAGCAGTAATATAATGTTTTATCTTAAATTTTATTTTATACTAAAGTAGTGAATAAATAAATATAATTAAATAATATTACAGCTCATAGCTGGTTCAGGATTTTTTTGACTTTTTGTTTCCTTTTTTTCGGATATTCTATATTAAAATCTTTCCAATTTTTAATCAGATTAATTATACAAACACAAATACATATAATTCACACACAGTTGAAAAAAAAAATCTTTTGATTTTCCTCATTCCGGATGAATGGCTAGACCGGTGTTTTCACTTAGTAGATTTGAATAATTTATTATAATGCCTTTAATGGGAGCCTACAAATGCATCTGACTGACATAGAAGCATTATTTGTTTGCCTTAGAAGATATGCAAATACTGACATATTAATGTCAGAAGGATGTCTATTTGTATCTGTTTGTATAATCGCCCGTCAGCTGACAACCCGGAAACAGTTACTTTGCATTTATTAGACTGGGCCCAGAAATCCATAGCTGGGATTCCTCGACCCTTTTTACAGATATAATTGAAGCTTTCATTAAGATAACACTTGACGATGTTATCTTTTCGTTAATTACAATTTTAAAAGTCGTGTTATGTTAATTAAATTCCGTGTTAGCATAAATGATGAAAACGAGATTTAAAAAAAACAGACAATTAGGTTAATTAGCAAAACGGCTTACAAAAGTTGACCTGATTATAAATTTAAATTTTATAATTTAGTAGGAAGCTTAGTTTTCCTAAGCAACTATATAATTAATAGGTTGTAAAAGAGTTAATTGTAACTTTCAATGCTCTAGAAGATTCAAAGCTGGCGTATGTATTAAATCTTACCGTTTATTATTCTTCACATTATATTTTAACAATTTTACATTAATGAATTTCACTACAAATCTTACTCCGTTAATTATAATTATAATACTACAATATCATATCCATTTTCAATTTTTTTTTATTAACAGTTTTACTACTAGAATATTGAGAGATCCAAACATTTCCTCTAAACACTTGCCAAAAAATATTGTTTTACTATTTGGTACATTTATTGACCGCTCCAAAATTGTAGAAATATTTGGAAAAAAAAATTTCTTTGTGATGATCAAGTAACCAAATTTAATTATTCAATTGTTAACTAAATACATACAAAAGTTTACTAAGTTCATAGATAAGTATAACTTTCTTAACAACTTCCATCCACTTTTTTGCCTTAATCACGCGCAAACTTATTTTTCCGATACGCCTATATTTCAAAAACGGCTCAATGCTGGAGAAAATTTGGGGATTGGAGTAGAGAGGAGTGATCATTAGGAGAGATTTCTATATGCAATTATTTTTTGACGTGAATTTCTCAGTGTTGCGAAAAAATATCAAGGTGGTACAAAGGTGTTGAAAGATGGAAGGAAATGAAAAAAAATAAAATATTTTTCCCATGAAGGATGTTTTAGAGCTCGTTTTTAACCTTATTGCATGAGTTTTCATTTGATATATAAAGTTTCAACCTAAAAAAATAAATAAATACTTATAATAATACTATAATACTTTTTTTAAATTTTATTTTTGGAAAATCTCAAAAATACTTTCTTAATTTTTTTTTATACTGTTATGTTACTCTGGCTTATTTTTTTATTTATTTACATGCGAAATTTTAGGTTGAAGAAAAAGAAGGAACAGAAGTAAACAAAATCTAGATGTTGAGTCAAGTATCTTTGCTCATGTTATCTCCCTTTTATTTGATTAAATATTTAATTATTTTGGAGTTCTGTACAAGAGCTGAACCCCGATTATCCGCCCTAGATGAACTCAGACATTTACAGTTAATTGGAAGTTAGAGAGAGAAAACATTTATTCAGAAATGTTGAAAAGATACTTATATCTCCAGGCAATTTTATTTTTAATTATTATAAAATATATGGATAGTGGAGTAAACAATGTATTTTTTAAAATAATTTTACTCCTTCTATTTTTTCTTTCTATACTTTACATTTTCTGTTTATCCTTTTTTTTCATGTTTTCTCTCTTAACCCAATACATCTTTCCTCTTTTTTTCCACTTTAACAAAAATAGAATAAAATTAAAATATACATTTAACAATCTAAAACTCATATTTTCCTACATAATTTCTATTTAATTAAAATTAAAAAAAAAAAAAAACTCAACAATTGTATAGAAGGATAGAACAATATGCATACCGTAAATATTTTTAAAAAAAGTTTTATATATATATAAAATATGATAGATAAAAAATAATTGATATAAGCTGTAATAAATATATTTATTAAAAATTAATAATAGATATAAAAAAATAATAAATATACATAAAAAAGTAATAAGTATTAAAAAATATACAAAAATAAATAAATAGCAAATAAAATATGCATATCATCCTTCCTAAGGATGATCGTTATTCATAGATTGAAAAAATTTTTTTTCATTATTTTGAGGTTGCCTTGTAAAGATATAAAGTGAAAACATATTCAGTAAGTTTTAAAAATGGACCGTAAAAAATTCCGCTTAGCACAATCGGTTTGATAATCATGAAATTTATCTAAACATCATGAAATTTTTCCAATTTTGAAAATTCTATATTGTAAAACTACTCATATAAATATTTTTTAATCTATTTAGATAGTATTACCAATACATAGAACATTAAACTACGAGACATTAAGTACAGGTGTTGGATGATTTCATATGACCTATGTGAGGTAACAATAATAATAAATACTGTAGAAGGTTAGCCACTAGTACTATTGAAAACTCAGGTCATTGCAAGTAATAATGTTCGTGGAAAGGAATGAGCAAGATGGTATAATTATCGCTGAGCTAAGTGCAGATCTAGGAGTCAGGTAGATGTTGCCAGGTAGGTCTGCTCCATCTGTTTCGGTCTCATCAACAATTTTTTGTCTTTTACTAGACCGCACTAAATGCCGGTTTAGCCGGAAAATTTATTTTCGGACTCGCCATCTCTCACAAGACTTCATAATAGTTTCCCTTTCATTTCCTTCTATATAATTAAACCCATATTTTTTTCTCCTGAAGATGCCTTTGCAGAACTATATAGCCCACAGTAATTATTTTTGGCCTAATTGCACTCCGGATCATTTCTGACGTTGATTTAGTTTGACGTGAATATAAATTATTGCTTCGTCCTGGCTCATAATGACGATGGAATTCGACGAAGTTTATATTTTTCCGCAAATCAGTTGTAAAAAGTTATATTTCTAGGAAATTTTATAAATATTATATTTAATTAGGGGAGTTTTTTTTTGGGGTTCTGATAATATGGCCTTGTTTTTAATTTTCTCCCAATTTGTCAATCATAGTATAAGGCTTCTCGGTATGAATATTTTAAAGGTTTTAACTGATACTTAATTTTAAATTTATTCAAAGAAGAACATTTCAATAATTATAGGTTTTCATTTCTTTCGAATTTGAATTATGGTTATAAAATAATCTATTTTTTTAAAATTTATTTATTTATTGATATTTACAACTGTATAAAAAAATACAAGTAAATTTGATCATAATGACATAATGATATGATACAGGATGTAGAGAAACTACCCAGTAGTAGAACTCTAAAAATAGTTTACAATATAAGGTCACAAGGCCATCTTCTTTTCAGGCGCCTCGGAGGATTGCCAGGAATGGAAGAGGAAGCAAGGTTAGAAACTAGTGTAAAAAGTGTAAAATAATCTAAAAAATATTAGATGTTGATGTTTTATCCGTTGCAGATTTGGTCAGCAATACATATACCACTTTTATCTACGAAACTCATTAGTTCTCAACCTTTCACTCCGTCCTCTTTCCAATAATTCAATGTCCACTTGAGGCTTATTATGATTCTTCTTCATTCTTAACATTTACTAAAATTTGCGATTCTAATTGTCAAAATAGAATTGATGGAATCCAAAAAGACATATCATATTCGTCAAATGCCAGTAATTAACAAATCAGTCAACGACCAGACCAAATAAATGCAGACTAAAGGCGGCACATCTCACATTAACAGCCCATTAGCAAGCGATAGAACATTACTCCAACACATCTCAACTTGTACATTACATTCTTCAGAAGTGTGTGATGTCTGATTTTTCTTGTTTTATCTTATTATACATGTATATTTTGGTCTATTTTTTAAAAAATTTTGTCTCTCTTCTGTTTTATATTAAAGGTTTTACAATTACAACAATTTTCAAATATATTTTTTCATAAATCATTGCTTTTAGGATTTGTTCCCCATGGGTTAAGCGAGGGTTACCCCATGTATTTCTCTATTATATAAAAACGTTTTTAGTGATAAACGTGTAATATTTTATTTTATTCTCTCAGGGAATTGAAAACTTAAATCCCAAACAGATAGAAAAGAAAATGAAGGACAATATATTTCTGTACCTCGGAGGGATACAACACTATGTCCATTTTTTTCCATATTGACTTTATTACAGAGTTAAAATCAGCTTTTCT
>NW_027105032.1:1210522-1219510 GCF_000696795.3 Halyomorpha halys
ATAAGGCCAATCTGGACATATGGAGTTGAGCTTTGGGGCTCCACTAAACCTTCGAATTCCTCTCGTATTCAATCCTTACAATCCAAAATCCTCAACGCTCCTTACTTTGTCATAAATAAAATCATACATAAAGACCTTAATGTTCCCTATGTAACCGATCTAGCCCGAACTCCCTCTATTATAAACTCTCTAACTACTCAAACTCCCTAGTTTCTAATCTTTCATCCTCTTCCATTCCTGACAATCCTCCGAGTTGCCTGAAAAGAAGATGGCCACGAGACCAGCTAATGTAAAATGTCATTAGAGTGCTACCAATGGGTAGTTTCTTTGCACGCCTGTAATACTCCAATTTAACTTAGATCAGATTTACTAAATGTATTATAATGTACAGTTGTAAATAGCAATAAATAAATATTAAAAAAAAAAAAAAATAATCAGAATATAATTCGAAGATATCATTGTACCTCAAAAAGTAAGCCACGAGAGTCCTTTAAATTTTTTAAATAAATGGAAAAAAAAATTCAAAATTAGTTAGTCATTGTTCCTTCAATTCAGTCTTCGTTTGAACAGAAAAGGAGCAAGTCAATATAAGAACAAAGCAACCTGTGCTAAACATTTCGGTTAAAGTGCAGAAACGCATGTCGCTTTTGTGTCCTAAAAATGACAGTCAACTCAAGTATGGTCTAGGAATTGCCGAAACTTGTGGAGTTTTCGTAAACGATGTAAATCTCGTAACAAATGTCATTATGAGGTTTTAAAGAGTAATAATCTCATAAGCAATTTCGCTGATAGTTTCATACTGGTGTAAGTCTATTTATTTTTATTTAAAAGTAAAAAGTTGTAGATCAAGTAGTAATTAAACTCGTATGGATAACTTTAAAATTCGTTTAAAGATAATGTATAACTTTATAACTCCTTTACAGAACATGGGTAACTTCATTTCTTCTTTACAGAACACGGATAACTTTGTTTCTCCTATACAGATCATGAATAACTTTATAATTCGTTAACAGAATATGGATTTGGATAACAAATAACTCTTCAGCACGTTTAGGAGGTTAGAACTGACCCCTCAATTCACTAGCCGTTCTAGTCACATTTATCAATTAGCAGTAGTTGCATAAATACCATCTCTTTCAATAAATACTGAACATTTTTTTAGAAAAAACTAATCGTTTTACTTTAATGGCTGATAAAAATCAGCCGTTTTTTCTTCACACGACATTTTCTTCTTTATGTTTGCATACATTTTTACATTTACTTCAGACATATTAGATGTACAATCTTTTCTGCATTTATGTGTTCTTGTCATTTTCTTTCCTGATACTTCGATTGGAGAAATATTGATTGATTTCTTATTTTCAAGTATTTGAGACAATTATTTCTTTATTATTTAAAAATTAATCTTACCCCTAATTAAACTTATAGACCTAAGCAATCCGCACGAACTGACCGATATAGACTTGACATGGAAGTACAAAGCCTTGGGTGCATTTAATTAGTAATTTCCTCTTGTTCATCAATTTCTTATTACTTCTACCGAGAAAAAAAAAAACTCCAATTACAAATTAGACAAACTCCCTTGATTACGACTCTGAGTCAATTATGCATATATTCAAATCGTGAGTAGTAAAGATGAGTATAAAGGCAGGCAATTAGTATATGCCAGCACCTGTTGCTTTCCTCTCTCTAATTAACCTACTCTTCGATGCAAGGTCTCGTCTTCAGCACTATATTATTCGATGCATTTTTCTAAAAGCGGAATTTTCAAGCTTATTGGATTGAAGCATAAATAAAATTATTTTGCATAATAATATTGATTATGCATTTATACCGACATAATTCAACTATTTTAAATTATATGAAGGATTAAAATTGTTCATAAAAAATAAAAAAATAAATTAGTTTTATTTATTTTTTTTTATACAGGCAATTAAGAGGACTTTTTTTTTTTACAAATATGAATTTTATATTCTCAATCTAAACACATGATAAAACTTTGAGGCTGGCTGGCACTCGAGGTAACGATAACGAAGAGGAATGGCAAGTCTGAAGGTATGTTAAACTGAGTTTAACTTGGTTTTTATACTTGAACAGTTCTCATGAAAATCGAATATTATGAATATCGTGAATATTTAATATCTTAAAAAATGAAAAATTCAGGATCCTTCTATTTAATTATCCATATTCCAGTTATACCATAGTATTATTTTCTTAGTAAGGTTTCTCTAATGCGACTATTGTCGCAATATTAATATGTTGTCTTCAAATATTACTTTACATCTGCCAAAAATTATGAATAAGTCAATTTATCTGATATAATCTTGAAATTAGTAGAAAAACCATATTCCCTAACGAGAAAAAAAATCGTTATTGTACCATATAAGTTAAATTTAAAGATTTTTCTATGAAACTTGTTATGATGAATTATATGAAAGAAGTAATGGCATACAAAGAAAATCATTTTATTATTATTTGTAAATGTAATATTCAACTCCTATGGCAATAGCCACCAACAATCTTTAAGATCATTTGTTCAAAACTATATATTGAATAAGAAAAAATTCAGATTAATCTCATAGAATAAAATCTTATATTTTAAAAAATAATTTGTTTAGTTTTGTAAATAGTTGATAGAAACGAAGTACTAGTAAACTAAAAAAAAAAAGTTTCGTCTTGTTTCTAAACATTCATTAATTAATTAGGATTTTATTTAATTATTTTTTATGACTACCGAATAAACCAAAAATAAAGAAATGTTTTAATTTTTAAAAATCATTTATAGAAAATTCCGTTATTTTTAAACGTTTGATAAATCGGTGTTCATATCTGTCCCACCATCTCTACTTTAAAATATTAAAAGAGAAGAGAGAGAAATGCTTCATTTAAATAACAAGCAATTTTGCCAAAATATAGTACCCAGCATACTAGTCTAAAATGTACAATAAATACCAACATTAGTAATTGACAAAGTTATAATAAACTATAAATACTAAAATAGGGAATTAAAAGTTATATATATTCTTATTATGTATTCTAACTTCATTGCATTCATAAATCTAGTCTCCTGACTTGACTGCAGTAGACGCTAAAACAACAGTTTTAGCCAATTAGCTATAATATCCAAACTATTATTAACTATATAATATAAAACGAAGCTATCTCTTTCATTATCATTTGTATTTTAAAGAAAAATAACTAATCTGGAAAGAGAAGCGGTGCTAGTTAACATACGCTTTGACCCGGATAACTTTATCTGATGGACTTAAAATTAGATGAAGTACTAAGAATAGAGTTTGTCTTTGAAGCCCAGACTCCTTTCCAAAGCTAAATATATCACTTGATGCTTAAAGAAGGAACTAAATTATAAACCATAATAGTACAGTTGTTTCAGATGGTAGAGTTTAACTTAGCCAATCATAGCTTTTTATCTCTTGCTGCTTTAATCTTTGTTTCCTTTTTTTTTTATATCACTTATCGACTCATCATTTCCTCTGTATTGTTCTGAACTAGAGTAAGTGAACCAGTTATTGACAGATCAAACTTTAATTTTAAGTAGTAAGAGTTTGGTGCTACCAACCGTTTCAAAATTGGCGCCAGTTGTAAGTAAAGCTCTCAGTTTACAATTGGCGCCAATTTTTAACCTGTTAGTGGCATCAAACCCTGAATATTTAAAAAAAAAGGTTGGTCTGTCAATAACTGGTTCACTTACCCTGATAAGTAACAATATGATACTTATTATTATAATATAGGCGACAGACCTTGAAGTACTAAGTCCTCGCGCGATATATTAGGGATTACTTCGCGCGTTTCTTAACGTGTTTTTTCGTAGGGTGGGTTTGTCACTCCCCCGCCTATTTTATGTGAGTGCCACCTATTGGCTAACGGGCTTCACAAATGCCCGGGGGTGAGTTATGACTTTTGTGTTATTTTAAGCTTGAAAAAAGCCTGGGTGGGACCGGGACTCGATCTGACAACCTTTGGGTTGGTAGACTGGCGCGTTGCCACGCTGCTACAACTGCCCAATATGATTATAAATTGCAAAAGTTTGTTTTTGTAACAGCTACCAATTCTATAATAATACCAGCTAACTTCAAACGCACCAGTGTTATGATAAAGATGCAGATCTGTGGCAACAGACAGTTGAGTCTCCCTAAACTGTGCTATCAAAAATAAGACATCAAATAAATTCAACAACAAGAACGTAAATAGTGTTGCAGTATGAAAAACTGTATCATGTATAGTTTTAGCGTCCAGTGCATACTAAATTAAGTTTAAAACTTTTCAAAGCATTGAAAATTGAGTTTATGCATTTCTTAAATAAATTTCGGATTAGTTAATAAAATAAGTGTTAAATGATGTTGAATTTATGGAAAGTTATAAAGTTTATCGGGATATTGATTTAGATTATATCAATTATGAGAAATGCCAGTAAGCTTCGGATAGTGTTTGACACTTTATTAGTTAATCGGCCCACATAGAAGTTTATGACTACAGTCTTCATAGCTTTTATTAGCTATAGAGCTTAGCATATAATATTTAGGGTCGACTGTAGCCGAGGGAATTAAGGCGTCGTCTTACCAACTCTTAACTACAGTGGCGCCGGTAGGAGGGAGAGGGCGAGGAGATTTCGATTTTTATTTGGTAACGGTCGCACGCAATTAAAACTTGATTCCCTCACGAATGTATGTCAGAAATAACCAGATAAGAAGTAAAAAGCAAAAAAAAAAACATAATATTTTAGGTTAGGTATGTGATAGTAGGCTGATTTTTCTCCAGTTTAGCACATAATATTCAATGCAATGTACTTTCCAGCGATCTAGGTTTTAATAATCGTATTACCTAATGTTAATTTTTTTTTTATAAAATAGACGTATCTTAATAATTATTATATAATTAGGATAAACTCAAAAAAGAAATATTAAATAAATTCACGGTTAGATATTATATTAAAGAATTTATAAATGTTAAACAATCAGTTTATCAGTCAAGAAAAATTAATTATTAATGAATCATCATTCTTAGTGATAATTTGTTAATAAATGATATTTATAATTATAATTTCACCTCCAATTTTCTTCAATATTTGTTTAAATTTCATGGCGTAATGTACTAACTAAATTTGAACTATTGATGAACTCAGACCTTACGACATATGAAATGGTTAATGTTGATTGGTTATTATTTTAACCTTAAGATATACAAGACTGAAAAGATAGGAGACTGCTCGTCGATTTCAACTATTACAACATTTACTAGACAAACGGTCTAAACTGCCAATCCATTACAAATGACTGATCTATTATAAGGCCTATCTGGACATAAGGAGTTGACCTTTGGGGCTCCACTAAACCATCAAATTCCTCCTGAATCTAATCCTTACAGTCCAAAATCCTTAGTGCTCCTATACTTTGTCACGAATCAAGTCATCCATCAGAACCACAATTTCTCATATGTTACTGATTTGACCAGAACCAGATATCAATCCTTCCGTAGTAAACTCTCCAACCACCAAAATCCACATGTTTCTAACCTGGCTTCTCCTTCATTACCTAATAATCCTCCTAGGCGTCTGAAAAGAATATGGCCTCGAGATCTTCTCCTCTTGAATTGTTATTGGAATTCTATCAATGGGTAAATTCTCCACATGTTTGTATCATTTCACAAACAGCAAATTTACCTGTTGTATATATTTTTATACAGTTGTAAATAACAATAAAAAAAAGAAGAGATTTGGGGTTTTGAAATCTATCATTCTTTCTTATTCCTTTAGTTAAGACAGACCACCGTCTGTCTTAACTAAAGTGGATCACCATCCAGTTTCTTTTCTATTCCAAGCTCGCCCGAGTCATTATCTACAATTAGATAGAGAACTGAAAAATATGCAGATTATTTTGATTATTCCTAATGTAACAATAGTTCGTGAGGTTAATTTACGCTCTCATTGGAAGCCTGAGCGAACAAATTGTATGGCTCCTCTAATTGGGTTAACATCCTCTTGGTAATGTCTGGTTCTTCCCTTTCTCTGTCGGGTTCTTGGAAGTTTGTATTGTCGATAACATCGTTAGGTATAACAGCTTAAGAATATAAGTGGTTAGTAAATTTTAAATATAATTTCAAATACAGAACATAAGACATTGAGAAAAATTTGGCATCAGATGGTGGTCAGTTGTGATCCAAAATATGGTAAAATTCGACTGTTTTAGATATTTTGATTTATCTATGTACAAAAAAAAATTATAAATATTGTTACTATATAAAAATATTTGTATATACATATTTAGTTTATATTAATAGAACTTAAAAAGGGGGAAATTTGAGAGATAGAGGCTCAGGCCGTTGTTGATATGTAATAATAAATAATGAATAAGGTTAGCCAGAGGTTTACTGAAAACTCAGGTCATTGCAGGTAGTAATGTTTTTGGAAGGTAGCAATTTGGTAACAATTTTTTATTAGTAACATATATAAATAAATTTTTTATATATATAATCTTAACTCTTTGTTGAGACTGGCTATTATTGTTTTTAAAAAATCAAGTTTATTCTAAAAACTATTTATATTTCTTTATAAGTTCACCGTTTCGGCCAATTCGGCCATTTTCAAGGACAATCTATCACAAACAGGTTTTATTATACGTATGATCTTTAACAATTTTAAAGAAATGACAATATTATTAATAAATTATCATAACAATATAATTTTAGAAAAACATCAATTTAAGAAAAACATTATGAAGGCTATTTTGTCCAGATCATTAATTTCAGTCCACAATTACCCTATCATACATTAAAACATTAGGGAATCATATAATTTTATTAATAAACAATCCTTAGCTTATGTCAATTCTTCATAATAAATTAAAAATTAAAGCTTTTAAACACAGTTAATTTTCACTATTATAATTTATCACAACAATATTTGTAACTTTCCTCACACTCAGGTCTGACATTTAATTTTATTATTTCAATTATATTTTGGCTAAATTTCCTATTTCTTTTTATCCCAAACTTTTCATAAATTATTTTACTTAAAATATCTGCATAGTGTTAGTTCAGATTTTTTGTGTTTGATTTAAAATTCACTGTATAATTAATGATTCCTGATATGTAAATGGGCTCAAGTATTTTTTTTTAATGCATTATTTTCTTAATATAAAATCATAGTATTTTCAAAATCGAATGTATGCTGATTGTTGGTTGCATGCTGCATTAGTGCTGTTTTATTGGGACCCTTCTCTTTGCTTTTAAAATCATTACTGTGTTAATACATTTTATCACCAATCTCTTCGTATAATTTAATCCATAATTTTTTATTATTATTTACTATTTCGTTTTCTGTTTCATCTTATGAACTTTTATGGTCAATTTCCCAAATTTTGGGTAAAAAGTTTCTGGGAAATATTAAATGTCTTATTTTTTACTGTATAAAAAGCCGACTTTTTTAACAATTTAAATTTCTTTATAAGTCCAAACTTATAAAGAAATTTTAATTGTTTTGAGACTAAGATAGGATAAAATTTATTTTATTTAACTATAAAAAATACTTTTGTAATGTATTAGTGATTATTACATTTTCCTGGATTTAGGTTAGCATCTACTTTATTTCTGTTTTATTATTCTATATTATACCTTTATTTATCCTATTTAACTATGGGTTTTTATTGTACCATACTAACACCTCATTTTCTTCGTCATTCTTTCTATCTTTTCATTGTACATTGTCGGTTATCTTTTCTATTTAGTTTTATTTCACTATTCATTAATCCAATGAAATTATATCACTCAATTATAACTACTTGTTGGAAGTTAGTATTCTATTTACTTATTTTAATTTTTTTAGTTTACTACGTTCCCTTTTTATACCATTTTTTTTAATGCATTATCTTTACAACTTCATTTGTTTATTTTATAGTATTATCATATTTTACAATGTGTTTCCTGTTCTCATTTAGCTCTGATGAAGTCGTGCAAAGTGGGTCGAAACGTTACTAATGAATAGTTTTTCTTGCAACTCATCTTCCTACAATCACATACATACTTTCATACTTTCAACTATCAACTCTAAAGAGACTAGAGACCTAGAACTAATATTATGATTATGAGGTGGAGGGAGGTGCAGGTAGAGCGAGAGAGAGGTATAGACAGAGAGAGAGACAGAGCGGTTAAGATAATCTTGTAATTAAGCAAGGAGGTGCGGGGGCCTATATAACGACCTCATATAAATTATTGTATATGAGCTTGAATAGATGGAATCTAAATGAGCTCTTCGTGCGCTATGCCCTTCGTCCAGTCTTGGCTCTCAGCTCTTCGGGTCTTCAGCGTCGATAATCACTTCTGCAGGGTGAGCGTCCTCAAATTACTCTCTCTCGCTCACTTAAATCCGGTTCATTTGAACCGATTTCGGGTTTTTGTGTTTTGAATTAATAATTATTAAATTATCATTTTTCAATAATTCTGATGATTACTAAATTAGCGAAAATTGACTTATTAATAGGCATGTGCATAAATAAGCGTTATTTTTACATTAATATGTAATAAAACCATGGAAATATTTAATTAAAAAAAACAAAAAATTGGGACAAACGATTAACCTGTAATCCTCAAATAAGACTAAAGACTAGACTCTAATTATTACAGTACTTACTAGAAAAACGGTCTAAACTTCTAATTAATTACAAAAGACTAATTTAGGCAAAATATAGTAATAAGGCCGATTAGGACTTAGCGGAATTGAACTTTGGATCTTTCTTAACTATTGAATTCCTTTGAATTCACCTCAACATTTCATATATTCCCGATTTCGCCAGACACAAATATATAATTCCTGGGCGTCTGATAAGAAGATGGTCTCGAGACCTTAATATATAGAAAGGTTTGTTTGTTTGTTTGTTTGGTGGCGCCAAACTTCATTGGTCATCAACGCCATTTATATTTTATTTAATTTTGCTAATATTCGCTAAATTTTATTTATTTTTAATTTTTTTATTT
>NW_027105032.1:1221265-1244033 GCF_000696795.3 Halyomorpha halys
CCCTAGGTAAATTGAGTCCTAATTCATTTATAGCCAGAGAAAATAGAGTGGGACTGAGGACACATCCCTGAGGTACCCCATTAATCTGCCTGTATTTCTTAGAATGTTCACACCCAACTCGTAACATAAAATGCCGATTTGTCAAAAATTGTCTGATAAATGAGAACATTTGTCCAGTGATTCCTATAGAGGACAACTTCTGCAAAATAATGGAATGATTATTGGAGTTGAGAAAGGTTATTGGAGTTTTACCAATGATTAGATTCTCCACAGATACATTATTATATTATATTTATTTTCAGGAATCCATTTAAACTCTTTATTCACTTATTTATTCTTTTAACATTGTGAAAATATGTATCATTTATTTTTTTATTCAATACCAAATCGGCCTGGTATGACGTGGTTAATGTAAGAAGTATATATATATATTTTTAACAATTGATTATGGGGGAGGAAGGGGTATAGTCTCCTACAAAAGACATCCCTAACTATATACAATGTTATGAATAAAATAAATAATTAGGATTAAAAAAAAGATTAAAATAATAATTCTTAATAAAAGTAAATTTAATAATAAAATCAATGATATTTATGGATTTAACAAAATAAATAATTTACATTTAATGAAAAAAAAAAGTTAATTTAAGAAAAAGATGAAGAAAAAAATAAAATTTTAGAGAGACAATAACAGGACTGATAAATACTGATTTTTTAACGGGGTGTCCTGCAGCAGCATGGGCTTCAGTCTTCAGGTTGTGGTTGGGTGTCCTAAGTTGTAGGTCACTATTCCTTTAACCGTAGGAAACTGGGAGTGGAACTTCATGAACCTTTTTTTTATGTAATCTTCTATTGTATTGGCAATTCCTGATGCAATTGGTTGTATAATCACATCAAATTCACTTGTTATATATTTATTTAATACAGTTGTAAATTTCAAAGAATACATTTTTAACAAATGAGGAAAATCCACTTAAAAAAGTATAAAATAATACAAAATATTGACTTAGCCCTAACTTAAACTTTTAGCAAATGTCAAAGGATTGCGGTTTTTTTTAAATTGATTTTTCTTCTTGTAATCTGTGTATTTCATTTTGCTTAACGTTGTAAAAGATCATTGTTCAATAATAATACGTGTACATTTTTTTTTGTAAATCTACATACAAATAGAGTTAGCCAGAACAGTAAATGGTTTACATATAGTAATACTGGTACAAGGATTATAAATAAAAATCATTTATATAAATTATAGTAATATAATATACATTAAATATCCCCAGCTTATATTGCTATATAATAATAATAATAAATAAAAATCTAGTGCGATGCGCTACAACTTTCACTTACAAAAAAAATTAGTATTTTAAGGTTACTCCTGGTAAAAAGAACGAATACCAACATGATTCTGTCAAGTATACAACAGTGGAACAAAAAATAACAATGCCGTGTACATATGAATGTGATCGGAAGAGATTGGCCGGTCTCAGTTTTTTCCGATTCGAACTCCTGGCTCTATTGTTCTCTTTATCTCGTTTACTTATTAATGAATTTATTTAATATTTTGAATTTAGCTATTGTTTATTATTACTAATATTGGGAACTGGTTCTTTATTTTAAATAAGCAAAATTAAAGTAAGTTTAGAGGAAGAGTTTTTAAAAAATTTTCATTTAAGCCTTGTTAGACTTTTTCAATAAAGATCAGACTTATCTGAAATTAAGGACCACTTAACCTTGATGTATGGAGTTTAATCAACATTATGTGACTCGTTTTTTTGAGAAAATCCTAAACAATTGTAAAATTGATTGTATAATGTAGCACTTTAATTTTTCGATTTTAACGAAACAATTGTTGCAACATTAGAATTTGAAATTTTGTGCGATCGAAATACTTCCCCTGTTTTAGATTACTTATACAATAAAAATTTAAGAACCAATTTTGTGTGTACTGCTAGGATTTTAAACGAATCATTTGATATTCATTTGATACAGTAGGACGTTAATCTATTAAAAATTGCTTTTTTTACACCTCAATAATATTTAACTTCTGTATTACATTTAATCGATTCATCCGCGACCTTAACGATGTTTTTAGAAGCTAATATTTCAACTATAGACTTTATATTAGATAACTACAATGAATTTATATGAAAAACTGAGGAAATACAAAGATTTGGAATAAAACAAATAAAGGAGTAGAGGAGAAATTGTCGTTGAAATTTAAATATGATCACAACTAAATAGAATTATATTGACATATTTATGATATATTCGTAGAATAGTGAAAGAGTCCAGAATTATTTCGAAATGGTTTACATTCGCAAAATTTCATGTTTATATATTGTCTGTGTTGTAATTGATACAAATTTATTGATTTTAATTTTCTAATTTACAAAAAAAAATTATTTATTTTGAAAAACTTACCTAGTGAAAAGGGAAGTTGATAAAAAGAATTCATAAACGGGGGACTATTTTTTAAATATTTCAAATAAATATGGTTTAAAATTCAAAAATATTTTTTAATTTAACATTTCACAAAATGTTTTTAAAAATGGTAAATATAAGTTTTAGAAAAGAGTTTGTAAAAACATAAAAATTCTATCTCTACTTAAAATAAAAATTATTAAACTGCTATTTCAAAGCCTAAACAATCGACTTAATTGTTAATTTTAACAATAGTTTAAGCTATAATACTTTAAATGTTAATCGTAAAATAAAGTTTAGTTTAGCTTAAACCTAAATATCTAATTTCAGTCAACTCTTGGTAATTTTAAAATTGAATAACATTACATTCTTCGGTTTTATATTCATTACATTCACTTGTTTGGTCCAAAATTTTAAATATGAACTCCGGACATAACTTATTTAATTAGTCAACCAAAACTTATATAAGAAATAAGTCTGCAAAATTTAGTTTCTTGGATACCTATTGAAATGGAAAGTAAATAAAATAATTTCACAAACGAAGAAATGTTTTTAAAATATTTCAAATAAATATGGTTTAAAATTTTTAAATAAAAAATAATTTATAAATTTTAATATTTCACAAATTTTTTTTAAAAAATTGTAAACATGTATATATAAGTTATAGAAAAGAGTATATAAAAACATAAAAGTCCCATCTCTACTTAAAATAAAAATTATTAAACTACTATTTCGAAGCCTAAAATTTTGCTTACAATTGACTTACAAATTTAACATTTTACAAAAATTAAAGCTGTAATACTTTAAATGTAAATCGTAAAATAAAATTTAGTTTAGCTTAAACCTAGATATCTAAGTTAAGTCAACTCTTGATAATTTGAAACTTAAATGATATTACATTCTTCAGTTTTATATTCTATACATTCTCTCTTTTAAGTTTTTGTGATCCAAAATTTTAATTATGAATTCCGAACATACAAATGTCAACCATAAATTATAAAAGAAATAGGTTTACAAAGTTTAGTTTCTTCGAAGATGTTTAATTTAGTTAATTCTTTCGAAAAAAAATTAGCAACATTAGCCATTTTTTTTTCTCTATAATTTATTAGTTAGGTAAAAACACTTTCCTTTGCGCTCGCGTGCCAGAACCTAGACAAGATGATTGCGGCTTTTCAAGGCTTCTTGTAGAACATTTCAAGGGTAGTTGGCACCCTTTACTTACCGCGGTTGGTCCACATCTCAATACATCACCTGCTCCTGTAAAAAATGTTTCACAACCCTCACCCTCTCTCCAGAAAAAAATGTATATATCGATGTATCAGCAGAAATTTCGAAATTGGTGCTCCTTTTTAGTTTTTTAATAAGATATATTTTTTTTAATAGATTTATTTATTGATAGATATTACAATCTGCAACACAGTTGTGGGCAATAGGTAATATTGATGAATGATCTCATACATACTAAAATAAAAAAAATAAATAAAAATAAAATAAAAAAAAAAATTAAAAAAAAAAAAAAAAAACTCTCTTAAAATATATACAAACAAAAGAATAGACAAGATGAACATAATCAAACTATCTGTATGAAAAATAAATAAATAAAATAACATAATGATAAAATAATATATACAATATTTACACAATCGACCTGAGGATCCCTGAGCCCACTCTATTCCCCACGTGTGAGGGGTAGAGCAGAGCTCAAGAGATCCCAGCGCATCCCTCTCGCCACATCACTGTAATAAGCCAGAGGAGGCTGATTAATACGATATATAATTTATTAAAATATATTAAGCATCGTAATTTGTTAATTAAGTCCTAACTTGGTTAAGGTAGCTTTATAATAGTGTAACAGTATGTATTACGTTTAATTAGAAAATTATTAAATATTGAGTATTGATGCAATAAGAATATAAACATTTGTAAATGGATAACTATTTCAGATTAAAAAAAACTAATGTTAATAACTTGGACTAGTAAATTTAAGCTCGTTAGTAGAACGTGCCTCTACACAATTGTCAATGTGAAATTCCCACATGCACAAGCTTACAAGTTGGTCTGAATTTGTGGTCGACTCGTTGAGTGTTTTGGGCACAAAACAAAGTACACTTATGCTGCATCTACACGTTTGTGTTCAGTTTGCATTGTTTCATAACTGCCTACAGATAAACGTTTTTGCTGTCTGGTTTTAATTAATTTACAAATTTTTCCGACCTACGGATTTAATAATTAACTTTAGTTTAAAATTGGAACACTCTCATCATCATAGTCCTTAAGTCCAATCGCTATCTAGCATTACACAACACGCTACAATCCTCTCTGAAGGTTGAAAGGCAATAGCCCAGAGACCTATAATGGCAATGGCCAGATTTTCTTCTCAAGTCCTGAGCGTCAGTGGCTAGCGCCCTCAGTTATCCTCCACTGGATTTTTTTACCAGTGACGCCGAGAGAGAAGCTCCAGAATCTTGCGGAGTCTTGTTCTTTCTTCCACAAGTAATTAACTCTTCAAATGTTGTTACTTATCTTAAGCAGTTTATTTTTTATTTAATATAGCATAAATATTTATTTATAAAGAAATTATATTTCTAATTTTCGGATGAAAATAATAGAACGAAGGTTGAATTTATAGTTTCTGTAGTACTATTTATATGAATTTTTATCAATTGCAACATCTGCTGATATTTAGGTTTTATTTCATTTATCCTTTCTTTGTTTTGTTCCCTTTTCTAATGAAATTGAATATAATAATAGTTGACATAAGTAAAAAGAAAATACACCTCGATACTAGCCTGAGAGATGAGATGTCGGAGAAAACTAGACAAAGTTATGAAATACAATCAAAGGATATTTAATGTTTATATGTTTTAATTAAAGTTAACCACTCTGAAAGTAAAACAAAAAAAAAATAGTTATACGAGTGTAAAAAAATATATTTGTGTTATAAAACATTTTTTTCTGAATATTGTTGAATTCATTCTTTTCACATGAAAGCATGTTTATATATTTTCTTTAATTCGATTTTGTTTTTATAATTAATGCCAAGATAGAGATTTCATTGTCAGCAATCCAGGAAACTAATGCAATGCATAAAAAGTTTCTTTGTATTTCGTTCGAAGAAAGACACACCTTGCCTCATAGCGTTCACTGCTGTCATGACATTTAATGTCATAGCAGCTACAGGGAACAGCTGACGACACCGACCCTCCTAAGTTAATTAATTCCATTATCAGGCTAATATTCCGAGAATGCTGCCATAAAGATATCTCCTTGCTTCTTAGTATTTTAAATTACGACTGCAACAATTAACCAGTTCTCTTGTCAGTTTTTTAATTATAACCTTTAATCGACAGATGGTAGTGACTCTTTTAACCCGAATCAGAAGTTTATAACACAATTTATAATCCGTTCAGTATTTTTTTATTGGAAAGCTATTAGGTGAGCGTATATAATTATTACTAATTGTAGTAAGGTGGTGGTCAATAAAGGTATAAAAATAACAGAAAAAAAAATAGAAATTGCTAACCTTCCCTCCACTGCCCTGCAAACTTGGACGAAACGTAGGTTATTACATAACATTCTTACAGTCTTATTACGTTGGATTATAGTACTATAAGAATAAGCATAGAACGTTGTGTAAGAGATGATATAGATAAAATAAATTGATAAAAACAAAGGAACATAGTAAACTAAAACGATATAAATATAAATCAATAGAGTATTAACTAATAACAAGTACATTTGCAAATGTACTACTGTAATGAGTTTGGATTTATTATTTATTTTTTTAATTGATTCATTAAAAAAAATAGATCCAATATGGTATTCAGATGACATCTATCGGTCGGTGCCAAAATAACATAATAATTATTTTTAAAAAATCAATAAAATAAGATATAAAATAATAATACTAAAAATAATTGAAAGGATTTTGAAGTGAATAATAAAGCTGCAAATTTACAATTGGTGAATTGATAAAACAATGAGGATAAAACAAGATGTTACAGAATATTATATATATTTATATTTTTAGTATAGGTATATAAGTTAATACTCACAATGTAATTCAGATATAAGCCACTCACTATTTTTCATTGTTTGTCATAATGTTCAATTTGTAGATTCCATTTATTTATTTAATTTTTTCAATTTTTAGACACTACTTACATATCTTATATTATAATCTTCTTACCTACATGATATTATATTTCATCTGTCACTGTTTTCAATTTACTACAATACAATTCCACAAATATTAATCAATAAAAATTTTGTACCATTCAATTATCAATTATCATTTTATATCATTTATGATTTAATTCAATATTTTATATAATTCTAAATTTGTTTGTATACTATTCCTTTTCAATTGTATGTTACTCTAAATGTTGTTCTTATCTCTTTTGTTCTATAGCCCTGATGAAGACCTGAAACTCAGGTCGAAATGTCGGCATAAAATAAATAAATATGGTTTTGTTTATTTATGTTGTTCTTTGCTGACCGCACCCCCCGACAAACTTCTTCAAGCATTAATCTACGGTCAACTATCTACACCTCAATATAATAATGATAGACATTAGTAAAATGTACATATTACAGTTTAGACTATTAGGGCCTTATGGAGGCTATACAATTTTTTAGCTAGATAAGTGCAATATGAATTGGTCTAAAGTGATACAATTAATATTTTAATTAATAACTACCAAAATAATAATTATTTTAAAAAATCAATAAAATAAGATATAAAATAATAATACTAAAAATAATTGAAAGGATTTTGAAGTAAATAATCAAGCTGCAAATTTACAATTAGTTAATTGATATAACAATGAGAATAAAACAAGATGTTACAGAATATTATAAAAACAAGGATTCAATAATATCTATTACTAAGCACACGCATTCATTGCTAATACAGATTGTAATATAGTAAATAAATTATGTGGAGTTTAGGAAAAAATACAGATAGATATGGTTATTTGGTGGATCAAAATCAATTATAGAAATCATAAAAGTAAGAAAGTAGCCAGTTAAATATTTATTTTTTATTCTTTTTTTTTGTTGTTGATTTATTTATTAATTCTTCTGGTAAGCGATTGAACAGTTATGGTACGATATAGTTTAATATACGTTTACCAAATTTATTGTTATAAGGGTGGTTCGATAAATTTAATTTTGTTCCTAACATTTTTTACATATATTAAATTAATAAATATATAATTTTTTATCTATAAACTTTAAGATAGTTCTATAAATGAATAGCGAAGTAATTAATTATTGAGCATTAATTGCTTTAATCATATTTGTTATTATTTCTATTAAATATGTTTGGTAAATATATTCTTTTTTACAACTTTTTATCTATATTCTTGTAGTATTATCATACTTAACAATTTTTGTTTCTTGTTCTAATTTAACTCTGATGAAGATCTGCAGATTTGATCGAAACGTTGGTTATAAATAAATGTTTGTCTGATATTATTATGTTATATTATTATGTTTGTCTTTCTTGACCGCTCTCCGGACTATCTTCATACAATTTTAGCATAATTTTGTGTTTTGTATTTATTTTCGATTTCTTGTTTGGAATCTCTGTTGTGAGATTTAATATCAATCTATATGTTCAAATAAAAATTTTAACTTTAGTTAATTGTTCTCATTTAGCCTTGACGAAAGACTGCTTAATTGAGCGAAACGTCGGTTACAAATAAATTTTTTTTTTCTATTCGTGTCTCTTCCTTGACCTCTACCCGGACCATCTTCTTGCTTCGAATCTCTGTTGCTAGATTTAGTAGTATCTAAATATTCAAATACAAATGTTAAATGGCCAAATCGTTCTATTTCCTAATTCAAAGATCTATCTTTATTGCGTTAATGAACTGAAGAATCACATATTATTTCACAGTACCAAGAGGCGTTTTCAAATTATTTTAATAAAATAGATTCATAGTTTTGAGCGATGATTATTCAGTTGATCGAAGGCTTTATGAAATATTTTTTCCCGTAAGAATCTTTAAACATTGTTCTTATTTTCTGTTATTAAAACTTCCATACCTTACTTAGTGAAAAGGGAAGTAGATAAAAAATAATTCATAAACGGGGGACTATTTTTTAAATATTTAAAATAAATGTGGTTTAAATTTAAAATTTTTTTTTTTAATTTTAACATTTCACAAAATGTTTTTAAAAATGGTAAATATGTAAATATAAGTTTTAGAAAAGAGTTTGTAAAAACATAAAAATTCTATCTCTACTTAAAATAAAAATTATTAAACTGGTATTTCAAAGCCTAAACCATTGACTTAATTGTTAATTTTAACAAAAGTTAGAGCTATAATACTTTAAATGTAAATCGTAAAATAAAGTTTAGTCTAGCTTAAACCTAAATATCTAATTTCAGTCAACTCTTGGTAATTTTAAAATTGAATAACATTACATTCTTCGGTTTTATATTCTATACATTCACTTGTTTGGTCCAAAATTTTAAATGTGAACTCCGGACAGACATAACTTATTTAATTAGTCAACCATAACTTATATAGGAAATAAGTCTGCAAAAGTTAGTTCCTCGGATACTTATTGAAATGGAAAGTAAATAAAATAATTTCACAAACGAAGGAATATTTTTAAAATATTTTAAATAAATATGGTTTAAAATATTTAAATAAAAAATAATTTTTAAATTTTAACATTTCACAAAATGTTTTTAAAAATTGTAAACATGTATATACGTATAAGTTATAGAAAAGAGTATATAAAAACATAAAAGTCCCATCTCTATATGAATTATAAATATATACCAGTTTATTTTTAAAAGTAAATCAAAGCTTATTTAAGGTGGACGTTAAATGGTTTTTGAAAAAATGAACGAAGTAAAACGGTATTCCAGCCTGAAGACGTGTTCATATAATTTTGTTGTTAGTGCATTGGATACACGATTCAGCCGAAGTCCTGTTCTTCTAAAACTTAACAATAACAACAAAACATTATACCTACACTTTCAATCGATCTTTTTTAGAGCTACATATAATTAAAGCTGCGTCTAATTTATGAATCTTCCAAAATATTAAGTGAAAAAGAAGGAAAAATTTAAACAAAAAATCAACATAGAAACAAATATGTATTAAAATAAAAATATGATATGAATACTAACATTATCATGGACATAAACATTATTTGTTCAACGGAACAAATATTTTTTATATTAATTTATATTTTTTATAATGTTTTGTTCTTTAGTGAGTGCAGTGTTTAAGAAAGAATTTGTTGTATTTGTAAATTCCATTTAATGTTGGATTTTCAGAAAATGCTGCTTTACTAAAATATACAGCAATTTATATTAAGACAAGATTTGTCGAGGTGAGTAGCTAGTCTTGGAGCATGGTAGTTATTTTTGTCTAGAGTAGATAATTGTTACAGAGAAATTTTTAAATTTTTACTGTTTTCTTGAATTAGTTAAGCGAGTTGAACTCCTAAGACATAAGTGAAAAGTTGAGTAACTGATTAATATAGAACTATTTAAAAAAAATTAAAATATGGGAACATTTAAAAAAAATGTTTTTTTTTCTTTTTTTTACCATTTTTTTCTTATGTTCTGTGAATGTTAGAGATCTGCCAAAAGCCAAACCATGGTCGGATTGCTGCCAAAGAATGAGGTTTGAGTTTATGGAAATATGGTTATTTGATTTGATTTTATCAAGCTCACTACAGGAAAATGTCACTAAGTTAGTAAAAGTTACTTCTCTGTTACATCAAGTCACTCAAATTAGCTGTCAGGCCAACAAATCGAAGTTAGTAGTCGTAGGATATTATATCAGCAATTAGTATCCATTAATTAGTACTCCGGAACAAATACAGCGCAGGTTTCATCTGACAGGTGACGCAGCACGCGTGCAGTGCATTATCAAAGGAAATGATCTCACTTTGAGCACCTGACAGCGTTTGATCACTCCCCAATCTTCGATCATCGTTGATCAACGATTATGTGTAGGATGTCGCACTACTTGTTCAACGCCCTAACCTCTAATGTTTTTTGGAATTTTTATTTGATTTTTACAGAGACATTACTACTGTAGTCTTTTGAGTATATTATTAATTTTCTAACGTTCTACAATTCTACCTTCTAATTTCCAATGGAATGGGATATATTTTCTTACGGATTCGTTTAGAAAATAAAATTTTAGGACCAATTAACATTGGGTATGACGCAGCTTGAAGGCATAAATTGTTAAAAACCGCTATTGATACAATTTATTTTTTTTTTAATTAAAAAAAAACAACTTTATTACAGTCTACCACACCGTTATGGGCAATAGGTAATAGTGATGAAAGATCACATACATACTAAAATAACATAAAATAAAAATGAAAAAAAAATAGTACATAAATATAAATAAATCTCTTAAAATATGTACGAACAGAAGGATAAAGAAAATGAACATAATCAAACTATGTGCATGAAAAAATAAAATAAAATAATAATAAAAATAAAATAATCTCAAAACATATTTACATTCTTATACAAAATATTTACACAATCGACCGGAGGATCCCTGAGCCTACTTTATCCTCCACGTGTAAAGCAGAGCTCAAAAGATCCCAGCGCATGCCTCTCGCCGCATCATTGGTAGTGAGCCAGTGGTGGCTGAGCATAAATAAAATTATACTTCTCTAACTTCTATCCAAACACATATATCCATTTTAGTTGTGACGATTTGAATGCAAACTAAACCTACCTTCTTGAAATATTGAAGACCATACTTTGAAAATTCATCCAGTGATATTTTTCTGAAATTATTCGTTTTTACCAGTTTATGCTTTTGTAGATTCCGAAAATGGTGAGGAAAGGTGAAGAACCTCCATTTAAAGTAAATAAATGTGGAATATTACGGGAAGAAACGTGATTAAGACCATATTTTGAGAGTAATAGGCTTTTGAATTGCGATAATAGAAAAAAAAATTATTTAAATTTATTTAGCCTTTCGAGACCCATGTAAAATTCAACAGCAAGTGTTGGTGACTTTTTTTTTCTTAAGTAATTGACTGATTCTATTTATAAATGCATAGTTATATAACTATCATGCGTTTAAAAATAACCGGGGTTATTGAAGCAAAGTATGGTATTTAAGCATGATATATAATGTAGGAAAAAAATATAAATTTGTTTACTAAGTTGAACAATTACAAACTCTGAATTGCAAATTGTTTTCGCTATGTGATGAATACTAATCGGTCATCTATTCAGGAAAAAAAAGATATAATCTCTTGGACTGTAAGACAAAACAATTACCACAACCATTCCACCGGCTATAATCTTATTGAAATGCTGATTCGAGTATCCAGGGAGAGTCACAAGGACGGCGGTGGTTTTTTCGCTACTGGAAAAGGGAGCGCTGGAAAGGTTGAAATATTGCAGTAGAGGCGGCTGAAGAAAGAAGATACTGTCAGACCGAAATGCAAAAGTGTCCATCAAAGAACAAAAAAGTGGTCCTGAACTCGAAGGATAATTATATTAATATCCTCTGCGGGTTCTTTTATATCCTTGCCATTGTCTTCCTCCCGCTCGCGCTAATTGGTCTAATTTCGTCCGTGATCTCCCTGCGTTGAAGTAGTAACCGGTATCTACCTTTATTTCATGACTAAGTGGTTGATTGCGCACTAATTAGTTTTAAATTACGTCTAAATTCGTAATAAAACTATTCTATACGCATGAAATAAAAAAATATATATATTTTCGGGCCACGCCGAAGGTAAACTCATTGAGGAGGTAGATATAAAAACATGAACTTTTTTTAAAACATATCACTACTTTAATTAAAAATTGGTAAATTCTACCAAAAAGAAAAAAAAAAAGATTTATTCTCAAATTTGGCTTGTTTCAAAGATAGCACTTAGCGTTGAAAAGGTTACATTTTCTACTAAGGTGTTCTCCTACAGACTGTCCCAATACTAGTGGAGTTTTCACAAACTAATTACAACCAACAGGAATATGACAAATACAAATTTAAAAAAAAAAATTGTTGGAAGATGTGCTACTATTTTAGGATTCTTAGGGCATGCAAAAATTGAAAGAAAAACAAACTTTTTAGGGTAGTAATGTATTACTATTTTAGGATAGCTATGTATTTTGGATTTAAACATAAAAATTTTGATTTTTAGGGCATGCAAAAATTAAAAGAAAAACAAACTTTTTAGGATCGTGATGTATTACTATTTTAGGATAGAAAAACGAACTTTAATGATATATATGTTTTTTTTTGCAACATAACTTCGCTTAATATTAAGACGTTTCTCCCAACTCCTAATAAGATACTTAACCCTTGTTTGAAAAAAATATTGACTCTGAATCAAAATTGGCTCGTGTAATTAAAATAGTATCTCTTTTCCATTTTCGAATATATTAAAAAAGTTTTTTTTGGATAATTGACCAGTTATTGACAGGCCAATCTTTGTTTTTCAAATTGGCTAAAGTTTTAAAATTGGCGCCCGATTTAGCTCCCAACTGGAGTCAATTTAAAACTGTTGGTAGCATCAGATCTGTCAATAACTGGTGCATTTATTCTATTTGTTTTTTTTTAAAATGCGTCTAGTACTCTGAAAGAATGACAGCTAGTTGGATATATGTGATTCATTGTCGTACAAAAGTCCTCTCTTGTTTAAAATAATTGTATCATTTTCCTTTTTCATCACATTTTTTGTTTCTGAACAGTAAGAGACCTTTACTTTAATTGAGTATTCTAATCCTAGGTATTGGATTTAAAAATAGACAATATTTAGTTATATGTTATTCGATTCATAAATTAAATATTTATTAAGTTTTAAAAGTATTTGTTTTCTTAGAAATTATTAATTGTTATCGTTTAAAAAAAAAAAAATAAAAGAAAGTTTTTATTAAGTAGTCCTTTGAACTTTTCATTATGATATTAATAAAAATTGCACCTTTATACAACAATAAGTATTTCAACTTTTATTGATTTTTCTAGAATTTTAAGAGAAACACAAGGAAGAATAATTTGTGATTTTAGTTGATGAAAAAACCGTGCCCGAGGCGACATATTTCCGTGACAACGTATACTCTATGCTAATATTACATAAATATAAATTAAAATCAATCCAATGTTATATATTTGAAATAATAAACCAGTTCACATATTGAATTCAGATATTTATTTTTGCTTGGTTATACATTAATTAATTTTTATACATATGATATAATATCCATATGTTAAACGAAGTCAATTTCCGTTACGGGACACTTTTTCTAACATGGCATCCCGCAAAATGATTTATAAGACGTTGTCACGTCAAAAAAACTTTTTTAAAATAAAATTTTTGTGTTTTATGATATAGAAATAAGTATGGGATAGAATCTAATCTTAGGTTATTTTTTTATTAGAGTGATTTTTATCTTCAATAATTTTGTCCATGTATTCTTGATACTGAGATTGTGAAGAAAAATTAAATTCATGATTGCAAATGAAATTCCCCAGTTGATTTTCATAAGGAAAAGATTAAAGTATTTTCTAGGCCGAGAACATATTACGAATGGATTGTATGTCCCGTCACGGGCAGTTAAACTTATAGCAGCAAATAAATCTGCTTCAGTTAATTATAACTAATTAATTAATAATAGTAACTAGCAGAGGAGAAAATTGTTTAAATAAAATCAAATTTATAAAGTAATTATAAGGCAGACTAGAACACATCTTGACTATTAATGAGAAAGGGTTGAGCACCGTAATTTAGGTTTCTCTTCATGATTACTTAATAATTTTAATTTGAGAATTTTATAAATTGTTTTTTTAACATTTAGTAATTACAGGTCTATAAATGGTTATCCACAAAACTGTATCATGCCATTGTACTATAACTAACATCACATTTACTTGTATATATTTCTTAATACCGCTGTAAATATAAATATATAAATTATAAAAAAAAAAAAATTAAAAATTATAAAAGTTTTACTTAACAGATTGTTTCATAAGGTCTATACTAATTATTTTTTATAATATTCTTGTGCTCATATTTACTTATTTGTTTTATGAAATTTCTTTTTCTATTAGTAAATGACAAATAAAAATTCAATACTAACATTTGACAAAGAAATAGTTCTGACCAACCATATAATTTTTATTTTTGTTTTAATAAAATATAAACAAATTAATTTTTCTAAGGATATGGATATATTCTAAGGACTATTCAAACGATTAAAATATTTCTGAATGTTTTATTTACAAATTAATTGTGATTTCAATATTAGATTTTTGTTGAAAATTAATTCAGTAGTTACCATAGAAATCAGAATTTTCGAATAGGAATATGTTTAGAGGTATTTTCCCAACAGAATTACTGATAGTATAAAAAATATAGTAATTACAAATAAAAAAAAATTAACATTCAATATATCATATTTGACAGCGCTTCAAAATTGTTTCTATATTTGACTCTACCAGTGTGATAGTTGAAACATATTTTTCATTAAAAAAATGATAATAATAATTTATGATCAATTTTTTTATAATATTGGTGAAATTGTTTCTTTAAAAAATGATAGCAACGGTGTCCAGAAATAAGCCAAAGAGTAAAATTTTCACTCATACTAATTTTGCTTTGAGCTGGATATTGTTCATTCAAAAAAAAAAATTATGATTATTTTTTTTATATAATATTGGTGAAAAGTCTACCTAATTTCTTTAAAAAATGATAACAACGATGTCCAGAAGTAAGCTGAAGAGTATTATTTTAAAATTTTTAATATTACTAATTTTGCTTCGAGCAGGATATTGTTCGTTAAAAAAAAAAATTTATGATTATTTTTTTATATAATATTGGTGAAAAGTCTACCTAATTTCTTTAAAAAATGATAACAACGATGTCCAAAAATTAGGGGAAGAGTAAAATTTAAAAATTTTTAATATTACTAATTTTGCTTCGAGCAGGATATTGTTCATTAAAAAAAAATAAATAATAATTTATGATCAATTTTTTTTTATAATATTGGTGAAATTGTTTCTTTAAAAAATGATAGCAACGGTGTCCAGAAATAAGCTGAAGAGCATTATTTTAAAATTTTTAATATTACTAATTTTGCTTTCCAGCAGCATCTCAGAATTGCTTTTCCTCTTCTTCCATACATGCTTAAAACATACATTTCAAAATATTTAATGCAAGTTTTTATTTAACTTTTTCTGGAATTTATGTGACGATATTTTTTATTTATTGATCTTTTTTTTTTTTAGGGATATATGTTTTTTCGATTAAAAAATTGTTAGATTTTATATAAGTTAGTATTTTATATTAATTATTTATTATATCATTGATTGAGAGTGGTTTATTTTATTATCAATTTACACAATTTTGATCCTTTTTACTCTCAACCTTTATTCTTTAATAACTCTCCAACGTTTCGGCCCTTAGGCCATTCTCAAAGAGACCTTCAATATTGATGTCATTGGTTTGACTTAAAAACAGCTTAAAGTGATAAATATAGGCGAAAGAGGAGAAGTTTGTTTGTAAAAAAGGCTTTTTAAATTTAGGATATATAAAAAAAGTTATATGTGACATGGACAATTAGCCTACAAATTGATGTTTAAAAAACAATGACATCTATATTGAAGTTCTCCTTGAGAATGGCCTGAAGGTCGAAACGTTGGAGACTTATTAAAGAATAAAGGTTGAGAGTAAAAGGGATCAAAATTGTGTAAATTGATAATAAACTAGTATTTTATATTTAATAACATCTGAGTCGTGACTTTTCCGAAAATCAACGAATTTTTTTAATTTTTTTAACTCTTAGTATTTAACTGAGTTATGAATATAGATAACATTAATACACTAATTTAACAATAATTAATTTTTTTTTTCAAGTACTATACGTATATATGTTTTTGTACAGTAATAATAAGGGTTTGTAATTTTGTTACAATCATTATGGACCTATAACGCACTCTATTGGACGTGGAGGAAAAACGTTTGTGCCATTCTTTCGACCTTCAGGTAAAAACAGCCCCTCATACAGAACCTTTCAGGGGTTGTTTCAGCAGGATAGCTGCCGGCATCTATTGGTGGGCAATAGAACTATTCCAAAAAAAAAATAAAAATTATATGATTTCATTTTAAAATGATATAGCAATAATTGATTCGAAATGCATGCCGACTTTTAATGACTTAATACATGGACAGCTAATTTATAACATATAGTCAAAATAATATTAGTTGTTCATTATGCCAATAATTATTATACATGTTTTAATATGTTTAAGGCCTAGAATTGAACTCCGTACTTATAGTTGTAACTCTAGTGATCTATGATGTACCCATATTTAAATGATTCTAGGAAAGCGGGTTATAGGGATTAAACGCGCATTCAAATGTCCATGTTTTCCCTTACCTTCCTTATTTCAATAGGTATATCACTTGATTAAAACTTGAAAATGTTAAAATATGGTGTAAGATTTGATATAAATAATTTATGAACCTAACATATTTCATTACAGTACATGTCCAATGATGAGGCTTCTGCCGATTAATTCAGAACACTGAAACTTTCTAATGATGATTATTTTAAAAGGTTATTTTTAAATTAATATATTTACTTATTTATCTTACTTATTGGTTTTTGTTTATTTTATTTTGGAATCTATTATTATTCAATTTTCGAATGATTCTAGTATTTGTGAACTAAGTATACAATTGAAGTGGTAAGTGGATGAAGGCTCTATGTAATAGTTTTTGAATCTTTAGTTGGGGTATTCACGATGTTGTGTTAAATGAAAAATGTTTTACCATGTTAAATGTTATAAATATAGGATTGGGAGCAGCCCTATTTAAAGTTATCTTAAATGTTGAATGCATAAGTGCTCCTAGTGGATTTTCTGGGCAACTTGTTTTATAACCTTTCCTTCCAAAACTTCATGTTATTGTTTACTTTTAAGTTTTGATTAAAGTTATTTATTACAACATGGCTAAATTAAATGAAAAGTGAAAGTTTGGGTACTGAGAGCCTTGTTGATCTTCTAAATTGTGAGGAACAGAATCAAGATGAGCTGATTGACAACTTTCATTATATTATTATTATTGTCATACATTGCTTTATTAGTTATAAAACATCCAAAACATCACTAACCCACACACACAAAAAAAAAAAAAAAACTACGAGCAAGTAACCTAACACAACAAACAAATTGATGGCGAGCTCAGCTGGTCTATTGCGTGGCATCCTTCTCCATTTAACAGACCTAAGAGACCTAACAGACTCTCAAGCATGTTAAATGTTATATCGTTTTAATGTGGTAGAAGATGAAAATATTTCTCCATTTAACACGAGTTTTTCCATTTAACACGCTTTAACATGTTAAACCAAAGATCATTAATACACCTAGTGTTGGAGGTAGGTGCCTAACTAGCAAGTGTGAGGTACTCTAACCTCAAAATCCAATTAATAACTTTTTTAATATACAGCAGACGTCTGATTGTATTACGACTACACTTTATTTTAATATTTCGCAAAATGAATCTTTTGTCAATTTCATCATATTCAATTACTTTTGCTCATGCGTTTAAGCGAACTGAGCTCATTAGAATTTATTGTTAGCAATATTCTTCAGGATATCACTAAAAATTAGAACTTTTATAATGTAAAGCGGGGTTGATAATATTATCAACTCTCAAGAAAAAGTTGATACTACGACAGAAAATGCTAGTGGCTTAACACGATAGTGGCTTCGACAGCTTTCAGCTTGATAGAATAGCATCCCCACCATTACGGGTAGTTTTTTTAATAAAATCATCCATAGTATAATAACTATATTATTTTAACGTATACATTTATAAATAGTATTTGAAAATATATTTTATTAATGTAGATAGGTTAATTAATCAGGTACCTAATAACCTATATTTAAAAGTTAAAGGAAAAATGTTAATAATTTTATTGCCATTTGAGAATAAAATCCTACAGTAAGAGACATTACATAATCAAGTACCTAATAACCTATATTTAAAAGTTAAAGGAAAAATGTTAATAATTTTATTGCCATTTGAGAATAAAATCCTACAGTAAGAGATAACGTTTTACGTAATAAAAAAAATTAAATTAAATAATTTAAAAAAAAAAAAGCTTTATTTAATTGATAGATATTACAATCTGCCACACTATAGTGGACAATGTGTAATATTGATGAATGATCACGTTCATACTAAAATAAAATAAAATAAGTATGAAAATAAATAAATAAATGAAAGAAATTTTTAAAAAAAGTACATAAAAATAAATAAAATCTCTCTTAAAATATATACAAACAGAAGGATAAAGATGAACATAATCAAACTATATGTATGAAAAAATAAATAAAATAAACTAATAATAAAAATAATATAATCTCTAGTCACATTTACACTGTTATATACAATATTTACACAATCGACCTGAGGATCCCTGAGCCTACTTTATCCTCCACGTGAGGGGGGTAAAGCAGAGCTCAAAGATCCCAGCGCATGCCTCTCGCCGCATCACTGGTAGTGAGCCAGTGGAGGCTGAGCATAAATAAAATTATGCTTCTCTAACTTCTATCCAAACAAATCTATTCATTTCAGTTGTGACGATTTGAATGCAAACTAAACATATATATAAGAAATATTGAAGACCATACTTAGGAAATTTATCCAGTGAGATTTTCTAAAATTATTCGTTTTTACTAGTTTACTATGCTTTTGCAGATTCCGAAAATGGTGAGGAAAGGTGAAGAACCTCCATTTAAAGTAAATAAATGTGGAATATTACGGGAAGAAACGTGATTCTCTGTAAATACGTAAAAAAAAAAAAATCATATTGAATTGTTGGAAGTCATCTATTATCTCTATTTGTGTGGTATTTTTTAAGGTTGAAGAAGCTAGATGTTATATCTCTGATTTACTTCAATGCGATTTAATCAATTTTCAATCCTTATGAAAAAATGAAATTCAAGTTACTGTTATATTGCTTAATAAAAGATTCATGACATTTTATAATCTTTCAATTATAACCTAACATTGATTTGTTTTTAGTAGTTAATTAATATTATATTCATGAATGTAATTACATCTAGTAACGTCAAAAGTGGAGATGTTAAATGAATAAAATATAAGTTTTAAGAATTCATGTGTTCCAAATGAGGATTTGGATTCACTCGTCCTTCGATTCACATGGGTTTTTTTTTTATTCTAAGGGGTGGGTGGTATTTACTTGGATCAGAACGACGCCGTAAATCGTTCCGTTTTTACACCTTAGCGTTCGGCAAAATTACGACCGCTCAGATTTTCAATTAGATAGCGCGAGACTAAGACCTCCTCGCTAGGGGAGGAGATAAGGCGCTAAATATAAATTAGTATTCGGAAGGCGAGGAAGGGAGGTTTTTCGACGGGAGATAGATGGTGGCCCTTATGAGCCCTAGCCCCTAAGTTGCTCATTTCTTACTTGGCAATATGATGGCAACATGTTTCATTAGCGAGAGCTCGTGCCTCGAATCCTCTCCTTCCATCCCTTGGAGAAATACCTCCGCCAGGCCCATAACTTCCATAATGAACCCCCTGCTCCGTTCCTCAGGACTTTGAAGAAAACTCCCTCCCCTAAGGTGAAGAATACCCAAACGGCTGTCTTAATTAAACGGCCAACCGTCTCATTTCGGGAGAGTAGAGAAAGAAAGTTCGATTTAGACCGACTAAAAAGGCCTTTCATACAATGTAGTTAATAATAATGTGAATCCCTACTATTCATGAAGGGTCATGGGTAAGGAAGCACTGTATTTAGAACAACGGTTATACAAGGTGGCGATTTTATCAGAAATACAATTTAGTTGTATTAGATATATATTTAATATAATAACCTATAATAGAATAACAATATGTATTAACCACATAATTATTTTTTTTAAACTTCCAAAATGAATTTAACCTATTCTGTTTTTTTTTTCATTGCACAACGTTTCGAGACAATTGTCCCATACTCATGCACTTTTGTGTACTTAACTTGTACTCTGCATCTAACGTTTTCATGTGGATTTCCTCACTTCGATATTTTGTTTTATTCTGGATTTTCTTTTTAGGAAGTTTCATTATATTATTTCTTTTAAATCGTTGAGGGAAAAAAAC
Source organism: Halyomorpha halys (assembly GCF_000696795.3). Classification (NCBI taxonomy): domain Eukaryota; kingdom Metazoa; phylum Arthropoda; class Insecta; order Hemiptera; family Pentatomidae; genus Halyomorpha; species Halyomorpha halys. Next base: position 1,241,813 of record NW_027105032.1, read on the forward strand.
TTCCAAAATGAATGTAACAATATAAACCATATGAAAAAGTTAGAAGCAGAATACAAGATAAAACTCCAAGAAATCATATTCCATCATGATAAAGATTGTAAAGATACATGAGTATGAGACAATTGTCCCGAAACGTTGTACGTTAAAAAATATAGAATAGTTATATTCATTTTTGAATTTTTTTCACCTCAACAATTAAAAAAAATATAATCGAACTTCCTAAAAACATAATATATAGAATTTACAATATAGTATATAGTGAGTGATAGAGCTCTGTTCTGGATTCCCAGTGGCAGAAATTATGTCAACTAGTTTCCGAGATATCGAACGTTTCTCAATATATAATTTATTTTCAAGGTATGTTGCATTATTACAAATCTTGTAAAAGGATTTATATACTGCTCTGAAGAAGTAAACATTCTAAGATTAATGTAAAGTATTAAAAGTGTGAAATTTTTATTCAAATAGTATATACAATTTGTTAAGACAATGTTAAGATAAGACAAACACCGCGAAACATTGTTGTGGAATAAATAATGTTATAAAGTAATATGCATAAATAACAAATGCATAAATAATTAACTTCCTAGAAAATTATCAAAAGAGAATCAATAGATTAATCACATTTCCGCAAATAATATGATGACATGAATCAACTTGTTTGGAAAGAAACGTTGGTGTTTAAAAAAAGGTGTTTTGAGAAATATTGAATACATTGAAAATATATAAAAAAAAAAAAATTGGAAATAGATAGTTAACCGTATGAAGTAGATTGTAGGAAGATAGTCCGGGTGACGGCTTCAGTTTGAACTTCGTCAGGGCCGTCAGATTGAGACCGAGATTCAGTCGTCATATGTGTTTCAATCTGACGGCCCTGAAGAAGTTCTGCAAAGTGGGGCGAAACGTTAACAATAAATAGTTTTGTTTTACTATTTTGATACCTTTATTGACCGCCACCCGGACTATCTTCCTACAATAAAAAAGAATTCTAATAGTGGTCAATTTAAAACTCGCAGCTGGTAATTGCTGACAAATGATATTTGCCAAAATATATTTCCAAAATGTTTTTCCTCGTTATTTGGGAAAAAGTATTAGTTTTGAAAAACTAATTGAATTTCAATGTTTTGAATTATTAGGACTCAAACTTTAGCAAGTTTAATCCACTTTAAAAAAAGGATTTCATATTTTTTATCATACAGTATGTAATTTTCGAGAAGTCGAACGAATCAATAAAAAACAAATAATTATTTTGTTTACAAAAAATTCAGTGTTTTCCAAAAAAAAAAATTATGAAATGAAAAGTAATATTATTCTGAATCGTCTAGTCCTCTATGATTAATTATAATGAATATTTGAGTGCCTATTGTTTGGCATAAAATGGTGAATTACTAAGTAATAAAACTATCAAAATAATAAAAATAGCAATATCAAAAATAAAGAATAAAAGAAATAAATATTCAACGTATGAAGTAAGAAATAAACAGGCTGACAATTCGATATTTGAATATATTATATATCTATAATATATTAAGTATTGGAATATATTAAAAAAGACGTAATTTTGATAGGAACGTACAGAAACAAAAAAAAAGAAAGCGGAAACTTATAATGGTAAGCATTTTTTTCTGGATACGAAATTAAATAAAAAATAAATTAATAAAATACAATCGTTGTAAATGGATTTCTAGGCAAAAACATATATACAATGTACTACACTATCACACTATATACCAGACACCTTTGTAGTAAAAAAATTTCATTAACTTATTAAATTTAATATGATATATATCTCCATAATCATACTCGTTACAGAACAAAATTTGTGCAATTTAGTCATTTAAATTCTACAAATTTACTTAATTAATCAGCTAGTAATACTTTAGGAGTTACTGGTATGAAAAATAAAAATAAACGGCGGCCATTTTGAAAAACCTGTCATATTAGTAGCCTAAAGGGGGTTACAAACTTTTTACCATCGTCTAAAAAGTTTGTAACCTCCTTTAGGCTACTAATATGACAGGTTTTTCAAAATGGCCGCCGTTTATTTTTATTTTTCATACCAGTAACTCCTAAAGTATTACTAGCTGATTAATTAAGTAAATTTGTAGAATAAAATAAAATAAAATACTAACAACAACTAAACAAGACTACGACAGAGTCCTCCGTTATTTAGAAATAATGGAAAACGTATATTATTATACATACGCACCACGAGGTACCA